>NC_133652.1:278922267-279234709 GCF_009905375.1 Apium graveolens | reverse complement strand
ATAATTTTGTACAATGTATTACTGACCTCAGTACCTATATTAATAATTTACCTCAATCATCATAAACCAATAAGTAATCTCTCGTTAGCACCACCTTGCTGCCATCATTTGGTAATTTCCCTAAGTTATAATGTTGTTGCACATCATTGGACCGTAATATACTTCTCTAAGTGTGTGTTCATCTCCATTTTTACACTTGAATCTGATTGTACATTTTCCATCAATATTGACAGTAGACCCATCACCAAAATGAACCTTTTCAATACCGTTCTCATTTAATTCACTGAATTTTTCATGACCCAATAATGTGATTGCTGGTGGTATTATCCAAATTTCATATATTTGTGTGTGACTCGATGTCTCCCTTCTGGACAAAACTTGGAACCACCTTCTTTATTTAATGATACAATGTCACCTCCATTTTGATCACATCTAGTCAACAACAAAGTGGGTTCATCATCCTCGAATTGGTTGAGGTTGGACTCAAGCTCCTTAATTTTCTCATTTTCAAGTCGTGGTTTCCCGCGCTTTGCTACATAGTGGCCATATATATTACAATTAAAAAAGTTCATCGTACTACTATCATCAGTCGTGTTGACACTCTTGTTGGTTCCCTAATCCTTATTTTGTTGATTGATGACCTTTATCAACTCCGTTCGAGGGTTTTTCTTCTTCTCTCACAGAATCCATGACCACTTCTAGATCTTTGATTGTGGAATGATGTCACCCCAATTTTATTTGTCCACTTTTCCAATTCTTCCTATGAGAGAAGATTTTATCCGCCTGTACTCTCAAACTTTCACTTCATCCTCTCTTCAAGAGATTTGAAATGACCCACCAATTCCTCACCAATTCCTCAATTTTCATTACATTTATTTTCAAATTACTCGATATTTGATGCTATTTGGAAAAAATTATCAGGGAGCGCTCGTAAGATCTATCCCACTTTACTCCATTCTTCCATTATTTCCCGAAGTACCACTATGTTGATAAATATTCCCCTCACCTTCATGCAAAAATCATTTACTTACCTTGAGGGCAAGCCTTTTGCCTTGGCCCAAGGGCTTTCCTTACCTCGAGCAAGGCAAGCTTTTTTTGCTTAAACTACACATACTTTGCACCTTAAAACTTAATTATTTATTTTTACCCAAATTTGAACTAAATGACCCTCTTGAGGGGGGAAGATGCATTACAAAATTTTAACTATAACACTACATCAAATTAGTTATAAATATATGAACAAATTTTGAACATTAAAATCTTCAATTTTTAATATCAAAGTAAATTTTTTAAATAAATAAATATTATTACGACTAGTTTTAAAAAAATATTAATATTTTTACAGATCCTTACTTACATGTAAATAAAATAAATATCTTCAATTTTTTCATGTAATTATAAAAACTTATTTTATCCTTATAACTTAAGGAATATAGTTTTTTAAACTTAAAAAATTATTTTTGTTTAAAAAAAAGATAAAAAAATAGTTGTCAGATTTATGGAAATTTGGTATCAAATTAGTTCTACATTAAATTTAAAATTCTATTAAATGTAATCAAGTAAATAGAAATAATTAGAATTTGGAGACGAATATCATGAGGGCATGAAAATACAAAATTATAACTAACAATTTCATTTAATACAAATTGAAAATGTTGTAGGGAACAAATTCAAAAATATATGCACAAGTATAAATAATTTTGAAAATTGCAGTCTTGAATAATATGAAATTTAATTTTAGTTACAATTACCAATGTTAACCTCACCAATTAAAATTATTTTACAGTAAATGAAAAAATACATCAATAATTTTAATATGTGAAAATATAATAATTTAATATTAAAAAATTATACATAAAAAATTAAAATAGAGAGTATAAATTATAGTTTAAATAAATGATGAACAAATCTTGCTAAGGAAATAGTAAGTTTAAGAATACAAGAATTGAGTGTAGATAGACAGGAGTGTAGGTAAATTTATTTGTTCTTTTTGCCTTATGGGCCAAAACATCACAAAAGAGCCCAACTTACAACACATCCTAATTCTTATTAGTATACTTTGGTAATCTTAAAATAAGCCCACTATATTTTAAATTGGATCTAACATCTAATTCCAACAAACAACTCAATACCCTAAATTTTTTCACAATATGGTTTTCTCCGTATGTGGAGCCTCATTTCAATACACTAATCCTACCGTAAAAGGCTTGTGCAGCAGACGAGACTTTCTGGTTATTACCCAATTTTGTGATAAATCCCAGGCTGTTTACATCTTATATATTGATAACAAGTGTCCTTATTAAGTTTAAATACAATATATTCTTGTAATCCTTTAAAAATTGTTCATTGATGCACTAATAATTTTATGATCTCTCAACACTAATTTTACCTTTAGAAGGTATATGTTTTCCCATCTTGATCTAGAAGTCACGTAATAAGAACTCCTTAACAAGAACCTAGCTTATTATATGAGTTAGTGAGAATTAAATGTAATCACCACTTTTTATATATAGTTATGAAACTTTTGTAATGCTTAATTTCTTATATTCATTAATGAGGTTCCATGTCTAGATGATACCAATTTTAAGTTTTTGCTTCTTTGTGTTTGTCATTTTGTAATGGTTATAATGGATTTTTTTAATAAACTAAAGTTTAGAGAAACCATCACAAATTTCCTAACAAGAATTATACAACCTAGTAATTTGTAGATTTTCCTCAAAAATTTTTATTAAGTAAAGGAAATTCAGGCCGAAATTAATTATGTGAATCATTAAGGATAAGCATGGCTAAACATATGTATTGAATTCATTTAGATAGATCATATCCAAACTAGATGAATAATATATAGATAGCCTATAGTTGTGGTGTGGCCATATATAGTTAGATTAGTTTTCTGTGTGAATACTATCAAGTATTTATCCTGTTTGAGAGAATTCCCTTATTAAAAATTAATCTTGATTCATGTATAACTTTATTTTTTTCAGATATGGATTGAATGTGATTCAAACTTAGTTGATTGGGGTGTTATAATTACCCTCTAATAAACTAATCCAATTTTTTTTAGTCTATTAAACTGATTTTAAACATTGTTTTTCAAAATTTCTTACATATGTTATAAAAAATTCTATAGACAATGAAGAAAATGCTGGGGAAATTTACATTCCAAGTTTCACCAGTGTTCTGAAATTCATGCGGTACTATACTTTCAAATTTATTTTATTGCAAAATATTTTATTCTTATTTTCCTTCACTATTAATTTATATGGTATATTTTGTCTTCGCCTCTATAATAAATGCACGCCTCTATTTTATCTTCGCTATCTATAGAAAACACATTGTAAAAAATTATCATTGAAAAGTGCAATTATGTGTCTGTTGTCAAAGGAAGAGGAGCTAACATGGGCACTCAAGATTGGGTAGTGTGAATTTTCCAAGGTTTACGCAGAATGTCAAATAAGAGAATGGATCAGGTCTACAAAAACTTTTTCAACCGAAGGCGAACTGCGCTGGTTTGTTGTCGAAATAAGTGAAATAATCATTCACATACATTCAAATTTATGGGAGGAATGAAGTAGAACTAATACATGATGATCTATGTCGCCTGATATCTCCCCCCAATTTTGGCCGTAAATAGGTATGTATTTTTTTATGGTCGATGATTACAATTGTGCATAAGAACGTAAACATGATAATATACATAGCACTCAATATAGAAAAAATGTATATAATGCCACAGTAAGATTGTACCATATTTATTGTACCATATTTTGTTATAATTAATCTTTAAACAAAATCGATATATACTATTGCTAGGAAAGATATCAGGTTGAGCGGAAATCCTGAGCGTCTCGTTTTGAAGTGTGCTTAATGTTTAGACCTCTTGAAGTATACTAAGTGTTTAGACCTCACTAATCAATTATGTGACGGGAAAAATAGTCCAGGAAGCTAGAAACATATATTCTTACAAATAATCATACACAACGGAATAATAAAGGCCGGGTATGAATTCAAGTTGCCTCACTCAAGCGCAAATTTGCAGGAACAGGGCAAGAAGATATGACACTAAATAAAGTGTTATACCTGACATATATTTTGTAGCTTTGACCTAAAGCTCGATGATTACGTACTTTGTCCTATAAACTAAACATAAGTCCCAAATCTCCTCGATTTGGGGTTGGGGTGTTACATTGTAGTATTGGAAACATTTTGAAGTTTAAGAAGTAGATGGATAATGAGTTTGATATGGTGCTTAACAGAAGCGGGCATACTACCTTGGTTTGGAGGTAAACCAAAAAAGGGTTCACAGAGATCAGGAAAATAGCTTACGAAAAAAAGATCTTGAAGAAGGTGAAAATGCTAACTTATAAACCAAATAAATATCATATAGATTCCAAAGTACATATAGAAAAGATGAAGGTGGTAAATTAGCGGATTCCACCTTGTACAAAAGTATCATTGACGAGTTAAGGTGCCTTATACATACCCATCCATATATTTCATATTATATGGGGGTTTAAAGAAGGTATATGAATAGGCCTGCTAAGTTACACTACAATGTTGTGTAGAGGATTTTACGCAACATCAAAGACACTCCTAAATATGGATGGTTTATGGGTATATGTACAAGGAGATGGGAATTATATGGTAAGTGGCTCCTCAGATAGTGATCATGCATGAAGCGTGCATGAACAAAAAATTATATCTCATATGGCATTCTACTTGAATAAAAATTCATAACATGAATGTCAGAGGAATAAATATGTGTTGCTTTGTCTTCATGCGAGGCCGAATTCATGGCGGCAACGACAATAACCACACAAGGTATTTGGTTGCAAAACTTGTTCAAGTAGGTGATCGATTTGTCTAAAGGCCTTGTGATTATATATGTGGATATTTTACCGATAAAAATGGGTAAAATAATCATACATTTGCAAGGTACATGCTGTCTGCCGACAACCTCAAGAGGTGCCTCATGGCATGGCTCCATCTTTTGTCCGGCTAGGTTCATCTTGGTATACGTCCGATAAATAAAGATATTGACCAAACTCATTCCGTCGACTAAAGCTTTCTATATCTTATTTTTCTCGATGACATGGTGGATTACCAGCGAATATGCATGGGGGTATATGATATTCTCGTAGTTCCTCTTTGATGAAGAAAAGAGATACAGTCTGTCTAGCAGGGCTAAACTGGTATTAAATATAAACTTGATGAGCGTACCATTTCCTAGAATTTATACTTTTAAGTCTGAGGGTGCTTCCTCCCGGAATTATCTTCACCTCTCCCCGATATCTCTCTTCGGGTAATCTGTTCCTTATCTCAGAACTTTTATAAATTTATTGAGTTCTCCGGCCTTGATCATTTTTTCAATCGACTTCTTCAATTAAAAACATTCATCAGTATTATGCCCCATTATCCTCATGGTTGTCATAGTACTTATCGGTATTCTTCTTGTGGCCGACCATCTTTATTTTCCCTGGTTGGATGAACCGTGGTTCGCCTTTGATTTCATAGAAAATTTCGAAGATCAACGCGTTAAGTGGTGTAAACAAAGTCAATTCTCTATAACTTTGCCTTTACAAGTCTCGATATGTTTCCTTCTTATCAATAACCCTATGATTGTTCCTTCAGTCTTTGTTGGATCCTCGTGAGTATTCGTAGTGACATGACTGTTAGTTGCAGTTATCTCTTTGGGGCTCCTTGTATCCCTCAAAAATCTCCATCCTCCTTCGAATGTTCTCACCTCTTAAATATATATCATTCATTCACTCTGGGCATAATCATAAAGAGACGACATGAGCATTTTACCTTTGATTGGGTCTAGTCTAGTGGTTAGATATACCATGACTTTAGTCTTGTTCAAATTAGTGATCATACTAGATTCCTTCTTAAGTCTGGCTAGGTAGTCGCCTAGAGACTCGCTCAGTGTCTTTTTCCCTTCAGAATAGGTGTGAGTAATGCCTTATAAATTTCCCCTTCAATTTCTCATAGGTTTGGATCGAACGTGGGTGAAGTCACTTATACCTCAATGATGCCCCCTTCAGATAGTCTTAAACATCTTACATAGCATTGTCTAGTTGTGGCTCATACCAGTCACCTACAACTCATATTTGTCATAATGGTCTTCGAGATCTACCCTCCCATTGAACTCAGTCATCTTCTGGATTTACTTTTCTTCACTCGGTGTAGGTCGATAGGCTTCAATCTCTTCAAGAACCACGGGTTCATGACTAATCTTTTTGTCCTTAAACAAGGCTTTCTCCAATCTTTTTGAGAGTCGTCTTCCTCTTCATCCTTTTTGGAGTCTATAGTCAATAGGGGCTTTGTCCTCCTTCTCCCATGGTGTAAGTCAGAGTCCGCGGACTCATCTTTCTCAACCTGGGCTTATTTCTCTTTTCGAGAACTCTTGGCCTCTTCAGTTTCTTCTACTGAGGCTCATAGCACTTTTACCGCGAATTCTAGATCTTCGCTTCATAGTTTTATCACTTTGAGTTTCAAAGCATCGGCTCCATTTTTTGTATTTTACCTGCTCTACTTCTTCCAATTATTTTGATTTTCCCCTTTGTCTAGCAACCATCTCAGCCCTCAATTTCTTCAACTTCCCCTGTTCTTCAGGATTTGGAAAGATGTCGACTTCTTCATCAAAATTAGCTTCCAAGTTCTGAGAGGTGACCAAAGGCTGTTTTCAGCGGTTCATTTTCTAATCAAGAAACCTAGGAGGGCCTTGTTCATCATTGCTTGTTGTCATCATCTTAGATCTCAGAACTTACTCTCGTATTCCCATAAACGGCGCCAAATGTTGGAACCAAGTTTCTACTCGAACGATCTTCGGTTGGACCTGCAAGAAGAAGAATGTGAGGTTTTGACTCCCCGATTAGCCTCCGGTGTGTGAATCAGTAATTGATCTTTTAGGTAAGTTATGAATGTACAAGTAATTGTTGAATATATAATTGTAGATATGATTATGTAAGAAAATAGTAAACTTGGCCCAATATTTATACTAGGTATTGTCTACTCTTAGAGGTAAGTTGAGTGAACCCGGGAAGATCAAGGATAACAAGGCATATCCGCCCGTTACTTCCCATTTGGACGTGCTGATTTTATAGCATCTTCGGCTTCCTTCGCACTGGGATTCGAATTAAACATACTTTAGGTTACCATATAGTAAATTGTTTATCAAAACAGGCTCCAAAAATAAAAATATACCTCCACTTGAGAAAATATTTACAAACTTTCTTCTCAACCTGCTGCAAAGAAACAAGTGAAAGAAACATTATTAGTTCATCTAACTTTAATAGCTTAAAGTCTTTAACAATAAACATGTATACCATAACTAAGTGAAATATAATGTTTTACAAATTAAACACCTTACGAAATATACATATTATGTAATCAAATTAAATAAAATACTATCATTGTAAAATACATCTTACTGTGAAATTATTAAATTCACTAACCATATAATTTGGATATTTTTTAAATTTACAACCCGTCGGGGTAAACAAGTACTAGTTTTAAATATTTTTTTAACATATTTTTTTGAATTAAAGTTAATATTTATACTTTTATTCAGAAAAAGAAATTCGAAAAATAATTTGTGAACGTGTCATTTTTATTCATTTTACAATAATAATGGATTTGTATTTTGGTAAGTATTTGACAAAACAGTGTCTTTATGTGTACTTTTCAACCTTTTTGTGCTTGTCACAAAATTTGTTAGAAAATGTGTCTATTGGAATTTTTTTTGTTTAAAAGCAAGTTTATAAACATAAGCATGGTTTTCAATAATAAATTTACTTTAGAATTGAAAATCTTAAAAATATTCATTATAACATTGTTAAAGTACATATGGTCTCATGGATATATGGTATATATAGTGTTATTTTTTCATTTCAAATAAAATAGACTAATAATTAAATAAAAATCAATGATTATTTTATCCTTTATTTTAATTCTTATATATAAATAAGCAAAGTGAAATTAGTAAATATTTTTACAAAGTGCATCATTTTTTTATATGTAAAACTTTTTTGTCAAAAACTTTGTATCCTATCCCTATGAAATTGAATTTGATTTAATGTTGTTATGTAAATATTAATTTATAAATTAAAATTAATTTGTGCATTATAGTGAAAAACATTTTAGACTTGAATCTACTCTAGTTGTACTTATACTATTGTTAGTTGAGGTTAGTAGGTAATTTATATATAATCTCATTAAAAAAAATTAAATATTTTTGGGAAAATGTAATTTTCAAGTAAAATTTTTTTATACAATGCTTACCACGTGATTTTTAGAAATTCATTTTATTTACAATATAAAATAAATTAGAGTAATATGTTTTTACATGTATGCTTGTACATCATCATCCAATTAATTTATATAATACATGGAGCACACTTTGCTAAATCAGATTTGTGTAAACTAGGAAAAAAATTGAAATTTCTAATATGAAATTGATACTAAAATTAGAAAAATAATTTAAACTATATTTGGCCTATTTTTTAATGTATATATGGGAAGCTACTCTAAGTATTATGTGTTAACCTAATAACACACTAAGTTAACTTATATTGGGAGCTTTCGATGTCAGGAAGCTCCATAACAACTATTGAACTTCATTTCACCAAACACAAGGTTAAAAATGAGTTTTTTTACTTCAAGAAGATGTAGGCTTGTTTGGGAAAAATTGTAGGATTGTAAGAACTTATAGTTTTAATACATGAACACGTTGCCTCACAATTTTCAACCATAACTATTGGGAAAAGAGTTGTTATTTTTCTTGAATCCAGTAGTAATATTGTTCACTGTGGAATTGGTGCTCGTAATTAACTCGTCCAATTGGTGGCACTAGTAGTAATCTTAAAACTTGAATTGGTGGTGTCATTGTTGGTGGTCAAGTTGTGCTAACTTAAGTAGTGTCATTCGTCGCAACTTTAATAATGGCATCAGTGGTGGTAGGATTAGTGGTATATTGGGTAGTCCTAGTAGTGACATTGGTGATAGCATGTCTAGCATCTTTAGTGGTTACATTAGTGTCACTAGAAGTGGTAATAATTGAAGTGGATTTAGTGGTATTGATGGAGGCATTGGTCGTGGTGCTCTAATTAGTGCAATTGGTGGCATTGGAAGTAGCAATCTTAGTAGGGAAATTGGTGATTGTATTGTTGGTGTTAGTGTTGAAGTTCATACTAACTTAAGCAGTTCCATTGATGGCCACTTTAACTATGGCATTAGAGGTGGTAGCATTGATGGTATATTTGTTAGTCTTAGTAGTGGCATTGGTGATAGCATTGCTATTAGCTTTAGTGGTGGAATTGGTGGTGGCATATGTGATTGCTTTATTGGTAATATTGGTGATATATTGGTTACTCTTAGTAATGGCATTGGTGGTAGCGTTTCTTATAGCTTTATAAGTGTTATTGGTGACGTATGGCTGGTTGCTTTAGTGGTAGCATTGGTAGTATATTGTTTAGTCTTATTAGTGGCATTGGTAGTAGCATTGATAGTAGCTTAACTTGTGATTGGTGGTGGAATGGGTGGTACCATTATTGGTACCATAGGTTATATACTGGGTAATATTAGTAGTGGAAATGGTAGTGGCATGGTTCATAGCTTTAGTTGTGGCACTGGTGGTGCAGGTGGTAGCATTGATACTGGTGGATTTAGTATTGGTGGTAGTTTTAGTTATGGCCTTGGTGGAAGTAGCTTACTTAGTAGCATTCGGGGTGTTGGTGGTGATATTGGCATTAACTTTAGTAGTAGTAAAATTGGTTGTGGCGGCGGTAACTTTGGTAGTGATTTTAAATAGTATTATTACAGACAAAATTAATGGTACTCGAATGATCACGGATAATGCATATAATTATACTAGTGTCATTGGATGTACTAGCATCGGTACTGGTGAAAACCTTAATCGGTGTGTCATCGGTGGTAGTGCTATCAATATCAATAGGGTTGCTGGTGACATTAATCGGCCTTACAGTGTTGACCAACTACCTTCACATCGGCATAAATATCAGCATTATTTTTAATTTTGTTACTGGTCCCACTTTTACATATCAATGGATGAACCCATGTTCAGAATGAGATTTCTTACTTGCAAGAGATGTACTTCCTAAAAGTGGCTCATGATCTCACAGAAGTTCAGAAGACTTAGAATCTTTACTCATCCTAAAGATGTCTCAGCTCATACATAATTGTAAAACAAAATCCATTTTTTGAATAGTAATTAGATATGGAGGTACTATTAGAAAAAATGGATTTTGTTGTATAATTATGTAGGAGCCGAAATATTTTTAGAGTGAGAAAAGAGTCTATGTATTGTGAACTCCTTTGAAATCCTAAGCCGCTTTTGGGAAGTACATCTCAGGCAAGTCAGAAATCCCAATCATAATACGAGTTCATCCATTGATCTGTAAAAGTGGGAAAAATAACAAAATTAAAAATTATGTTGATATTTATGCCGATGTGCAGGTAGTTAATCAATACTATAAGGCAGATTAATGTCACCGCATTAATATCACTAACGCCCCAACTGATATTGATAGCACTACCACCATTTCCAGAGTTATCAAGGTTTTCACCACTACCAATGTTAATACAACCAATGGCACTAGTATAATTATATGCATTATCCGTGATCACTCGAGTACCATTAATTTCATTAACATCATTACTATTTGAAACAACTACAAAAATAAAAACCAAAGTTACCTCGCCACAACCAATGTTATTATCACTAAAGTTAGTGCCAATATCACCACTAGCACCCCGAATTCTACTAAGTAACTTGCTTCCACCAAAGCCATAACTAAACTACCACCACCAATACTAAATCCACCAATATCTAGGCTATCACTAGCACCGCCAATGCCACAACTAAAGCAACGAGCCATGCCACCAACATTGTCACTATTAATATTATCCAATATATAACCAATTCTACCAATAAAGCTACCGGCCATGCCACCAGTTAAGCTACCAACAATGCCACTACCAATGCCACTACTAAGACTAACCAATATACCACCAATGCTACCACTAAAGTAACCAGCCATGCCACCACCAATTCCACCAACAAAGCTACAAGCAACACTACCCCCAATGCCACTACTAAGACTAACCATTATATCATCAATGTTACCACTAAAGTAACCACCCATGCCACCACCGATGCCACCAATAAAGCTACCACCAATGCTACCACCTATGCCACTACTAAGACTAACCAATTACCACCATTTTTACAACCTCTAATGCCATAATTAAAGTGACTATCAATGGAACTGCTTATGTTAGCATGAATTTTAACACTAACACCAACAATACCACCACCAATTCTCCTACTAAGATTACTGCTTCCAATGCCACCAATTACACTAATATGAGCACCAGAACAAATGGAACCATCAATATCACTAAATTCACTACAATTATTACCACTTGTAGTGCCACCAATGTAATCAGTAAAGATGTTAGACATGCTACCACCAATGTCACTACTAAGACTACCTAATATACCACTAATGCTACGAGAATTGTTGTCATTATTACAGTGGCCACCAATGACACTACTTAAGTTAGCACGAACTTCACTATCAATAATGCCACCTCGAATTAACCTTTTAAGATTAGGGCCACTAGTGCCACCAATTGGAGGAGTAAATTACCACCACTAGTGCCACACCTAAATATATTACTATTGGACTCAATAAAAATAACAACTTTTTTCCAATAGTAATCGATCTATAGCCATTTACTATTGGACTCAATAAAAATAACAACTTTTTTCCAATAGTTATCCATCTATAGCCATTACATCAACAGCTGATTTAGTGTGGATGAAAATGGCCAGGCAACCTATTCTTGTATTGAAAATATAAGTTCTTACAACAGTACAATTTTTCCCAAACAAGCCTACATATCCATAAAGTAAGAAATTACATTTTCAACACCCAATATCCATGAATTTTAATAGTTGTTGGGGGAGCTTTCCGGGAAACACCCAACACCCAATATAAGTAAATTTAGTGTGTTATTAGGTTAACACATAATACTTTAGAGTAGCTTGTCATATATATATATATATTATAAAATAATCCCAATATAGTTTAAATTATTTTTTTAATTTTAGTATGAATTTCATATGATAAATTTTGATTTTTTTTCTATATTTTAAAAATCTGATTTAACAAGCATATATGTAAATAAATATTACTCTAATTTATTTTATATAGTAAATGAAATTAGATTTTTAAAATTAGGTGGTAAGTATTCTATAAAAACGTTTAATTAAAAATTATATTTTCTCAAAAAATTAAATTTTATTTTATAAAATGATATACAAATTTCCTGCTAACCCCAAATAACAATAATATAAGTACCAAATAACTAAAAATAATAAAATACTACTACAAAAGATCAAAAATATAAAACCCTTTCAGTATCATGCACAAATTAATTGTCATAAACAAATTAATATTTACCTAACAACAACTAATCAAGTTCAATTTCTAAAGGTATAAGGTACAAATTTTTGACAAACAAATTATACATATTAGGAAACTCATGCAGTTTTTAAAAATATTTACTAATTACACTTCGTTTATTTAAACATAAGAATTAAAATAAATTATAAAATTATTGTTGATTTTTATTTAGTTCTTAGTGTATATGATTTGAAATTATAAAAATGACCTAAAATTGTGGGTAACACTACATATACCATGTACTATGAGTATATAAGTTGTTTGGCTTAGCCATATGTACTTTGACATAGTTATAATGAATATTTTTATGATTTTCTATTGTAATGTAAATTTATTATTGAAAATTATCCTTATATTTATAAACTTGCTTTTTTACTAACAAATTTTCACTAGACACTTTTTCTAAATAAAATTGTTACAAGCACAAAAAGGGTGAGAACTACATAAAGACACTATTTTGTCAAATACTTTCCAAAATTCAAGTCCATTATTATTGCAAAATGAATAAAGATGATAGTTCATAAATTATTTTAGGAGTTTTCTTTTTTTGAATAAAAGTATAAACTAGTACTTATTTGTCCCACTGATTTGTAAATTAAAAAAATATCCATATTATATGATTAATAGAGTCATTAATTTCATGGTAAGATGTATTTTAGAATGTTTGTATTTTATTTTATTTGATTATATAATATGTATATTTTGTTAGGTGTTTAATTTATAAACTATTAAATTTTACTTAGTTATGGTATAAGTGTTTATTTTTTAAGACGCTAGGCTATTAAAGTTAGATGCACTAATAATGTTTCTTGCACTTATTTCTTTGCACCAGGTTGAGAAGAAAGTGTGTGAATATTTTCTCAAATGGAGGTACTTTTCCATTGTTGGAGGTTCCTATAGATAAACAGTTGTGGGCCCATGACTCAAAAGTCCATAGATGTTAATGCCTAGTATGTTTAATTGGAAGCCTAATGCCAAACAATCCTCAAAAGCTATAGAATAAGGACAAGGCACGTAGAAATCGGAAGTAACTGACAGATATGCCACGTTCTACTTAATCTTCGTGGGTTCAAGTCAACTGACTACTAAGAGTGGCAATACCTAGTATAAAGATTGTTTCAAGTTTGCTATTTTGATACACAATCATATATACAATTACTAAGTTCTTCAACTCTTACAATTTCCCTTAATTTTTGTTTTTTCGAGACTAGGTTTTTAGTATGATTTTAGTTTTCATTTTTATTATGTAGCCCGCCCTCCAAGATGCTAGATATGTTTGATTTATTTCAAAGTCGTGGTGAATAAGCTCCTTTAAAGATGATTTGTGGTATATATCATTTGCTCCTCTGCTCTTCTGCTCCATTTATATATGTTGAAATCTCTATATATTTCTTTGCAGATATTTATTATTTTTAAATTTTTATTTCAGTAATATTTTCTCAATTTTGTATGTCAGTCCACTTAATTTATAAATTGAAATTTTTATAATCTTGTGTAAATTGAATTTTGGTGGTGCTTTTGTTTCTATATGGATTAAATCATCATACATATTGAATTGAATAATCAATAAATATAGAGTATTTATTTAGTTTGTACTTTAGGTAGAATTTACTTAAAGTTAGCTTTTAAAAATAAGACTTTGGATTATTTAAATTTTATTTTGGTTTATATTTGAATGTTATTTTTGTTTATGTGTGTAGTCAATGAAAGTTAAGTAGATTTTTTTATTTATGTTAGTGTTTAATTTTTAATACACACTACACATTTTAAATGAAGGTTAATTCTTTTATCTTTGTTTATGTTAAACGATTGTGGTATATTAAGATATGATAAATAATTGGTGTTAAATATAAAACTCTGTACTAGTAATATGGTATTGTGCTCCAAGTCGATGTTTTTAGGTGAAGGGCAGGTTCAGATACAACATGAGCAACAACAAAATATGGGATTTCAGGGTCTCAATCCACATGTTTCTTATTGTTGCTGGTGGCCTTGGAGCTTTAATGGGTGGTGCTCGTCGAGGCCTATTTATCGGTCAACGGTCTATGCATTATGCTCTGGTAGGTTTGTTTCCGTAATTTGATTTGTCATTGTTTTCTATAGTTATATTAGGTTTTTTGGGTATGTCAACAGTTATAGTTCATTTAGTTTATTTTATTGTATTGTTATGATCATATGTTTAGTGTTGTATACATGGTTTTTAAAAGTTTTAACATGATGTGTGATACTAAAGAAATATTTTTAACTTATATCTTTAATTATACAATTATAATGTCTAGTTCATTGTTAGGTGATCAAACATTATTTACATGATATCAAGTCAACAAGTCTGCTCTTCCACTTGTTAATTTGACGATTATTTTGTAAAAAGTTTGCGTCAGTGCATAAAAATAACATAAATTCAGACAAATTGCCCGAAATAGATTAAACGGCCCGAATTAGAACATTAAAAAAATATTCTATCTTTGTTTATGTTAAAGGATTGTGGTATATTAAAATTTGATAAAGAATAAGTGTTAATTACAAAACTGAAGACCGACCTACTCTCTACTAGTAATATGGTATTGTGGGTTTGTTATGTAGTCCATGTTCATGATCATGTATTTCTCAACAGTTCTTGGTTGCTAAAGCTAATTGGATTTTTGGGCTCATAGGGGATTACTCTTATTACATTGTTTTCCTATATCAATGGAGGCATGAGCTGCACCTGTTATTATTTTATCGTAATCTTTTCCATGTTTGGCATTGCATAAGGCATTAGTTTAATTCATGCCTTTGTTATTGTAGATTTAAAAAATATTAAATTTTTGTGGACATCTCGTTCTTGATAGAGTATATATTTATGTATATTTTAAAGGATTTTATTCTCATATTTATAATATTATATCATTAATTGTATATTATTAATTAGAGTTTAATGTTTTATGACAAAAAATAAAGAATTCCCAACTTTAGATGGAATTGGGCTTATTTGGACTTATTGGGATTTATTGGGCTACACGCGCATACATCACTGTTTGGGCCTTAACTTGAGTTCTAGACATCAGAATTGGGAGATCTTACCGCCCATACGAATCTAATAGAATTATCTACGGTTTAGAAGTGGTCCAACATAAAGAATCCAATTGGAGCAGCCCAGAATCAAGCCTGAAAGATACAAATTTTACATCAAAGTCCAATTTATTCTGGGAAAAGCATTGAAACTCTTTATTATATATTAGGTTTTATATATTGTATACAAAAAACCATAACATAGGATAGTATATAATAAAGTTAGTCGTATTCTTGAGAGAAGGGATAGAAGCATCTTGAGAGGGAGATTGGAAGAAGGAGTGAATGGATTCACCTAGATTCCAAAGAAACTTTAAAGTTATATTCTTCGTGCATCAATTCTTAAATTCATGGTTTGCGTTCCTAATATACATTTTGTTTATCATACCATGAGTATTTAATTCATTAATCCAAGAGTTTGGTCGTATTGAGTTGACTTAATATATGTGTTTGATTATATTGTGATTTTTTTATTATTGTTAATCTGTCATTCAACAGTTTATACAATTAGAGGAGTACCTAAATTTTAATTGAATCTTTAGGATATAACGAATCGGTAGAGGAGTTGTAATTCTAGTAAATGATATAATAGACACAATTTAAGTATTAGATCAGGAGATTGATATGAGAATTGTGAAACTTATGATTCTAGGTTTTTAATAATCTATAATTATATTTTGTATGGCAATGGGAATGGCGTTCAATGGATAGTTGTAGGCACTATAATCTACCTTGGGAGAGGATTTTATAAACCTTAGAAGGATTGTTTTTAACAAAAAAATAACACAAATTAGACATTCATGATAGCCGTTGAACAACCCTTATTCTTGGATTGTTTCTCTCATATATCTTATATAACTTTTATTTATTTATTAGACTAAAATAATGAATAGTTAAAAAACCCACAAAATTAATATCCACACTTCTGAATTGTAAGAGAAAAAAGACTTGAAATTGGTGTTGATATCAGTCCTTCCCCGATAACGAACTTCTAAAAATATACTTCAACAAATTGGCTCCGCTGCCGAGGAAGGGAGCATATTGATTTTGAGTTATTTGTTTCTTGTAGTATGGATTTTTTTCTTTGTATATAGTTTCTTCCATTTTTTTGTTTTTCTTTGGTGTGTCTACAGGTTTCTTTGAGGTAGACAACGTAAAGTTTTGAGTTGAGGAGATGACATGAATAACAATTTTGGTTGGGATAACGCTCAAGATTTCATAAATTATCAAGAATGATATCAAAGTTTTTATTCTTTTTAGGATTTTAATGTGTATCAGGTGAACTCGTTCAATTGTTACAACTCATATTCTACTCCATACCCTTCTAGCACATATTTTTCATATGTATTCAATAGGTTGGTATAATGAGAATGCTAAAAAGAAATGTTTTATCAAGGAAGTTCAACTTGTGAAGCATGATGGTTGTCTTCAAGTTCCTCCTTATGTCAATTTTCCAACGGTCCATGATTCTTGTTTAGAAATTGATGGTAATTTTGTGTTTGATGAGACTACTTGTTCAGTTGACTATAGTCCCATGTGTAATAATGATAATTTGGATGCAGTTGAAATTCTACCAATTTTAGAGAATGTTATTGAGTTTAAAAAATTGGTAGACGAGGTAAATAGCGATGAGTGTCCAATTAAAATTGGGGAGAAATTTAAGATTGATAAAATTAAAAGTCTTGCTTATGAATATAATGATCCAATTTGGGAAGAGTTTATGAGTCGCACTTATGATGATTATTTTGATGACTTTTCTAGTTATTTTGATTTTTTGAGGTCTCTTATGCAAGTGAGGATCATAAAAATTTTCTTATATTTTTGTGGATCAAAGGTATGTTTGTACATTATAATTATATTAATGATTCATAGTTATGTGCATTTATTAACTTTTTCACCACATTGATAATGTTAGTTGCATGTACAAGTCAAGCTAATGATATTAAAGAAACGCTTCTTCGGAGATAACCTAAGATGTTAATTGTCAAATTATAGTCATAAATTAACCATAATTATGTATATCTATTAATATTTAGTTATTGGATTGTGCAGATGAAAGAAAATTTAGTAATTTACAAAATCAGCAGCATTCTCAAGGCTTTTATGCTGAAGGACTTAGCAAAACAGAAGCATTCTCAAGGCCTTTACGAGCATTCTCAAGGGCTTCACCCCTATTCAAAAGGCCTTGATCTCTTCTTCTTTTAAAAAAAAGTTTTATGTACATTATTTATGTTACTTGTTTATATATATATATATTATGTACATTATTTATTAGTTTTATTATTCTTAGATTATTATTATTACTATTATTATTATTATTATTATTGTTATTTTATTACTTTTACATGTATTTGTACATTATTTTCTAGTTTACTAATACATATATTATGTAGACTTTTTTGTATATTTATATATGTATATATATATATAACTAATATGTAAAATATTACATACATTTATTTTTTTATTCAAATTTTTTTCTTAGGATACTATGTATAAGTAAAAATAACAAAACAAAAAAAAGGAACATAGAGCGGGGTTTTGAAACAGCGAGTGAAAACATCTGGTTTGAGTGTGAAAAACTATGTGTCATTTGATCAACGAGGAGGCTCTGCTACTTCAAATTGGATGCTTATTTCGCACATGTAGGTTTCATCCCACCATCTCGACGGTGATCTTCGTCATGGGAGTCTTCTTATTTTTCTTTCATTATGTATGGTCTTTATTGTATAGTAAAATATTTCTATGTTATTATGGGATGATGATTATTGTTCCTTTGGGACAAGAAACATGCTATGTTGGGGGTGTGTTTATGTGTGTGAGTTATATGGTGATGTATTAGTAGTAAAAAAAATAAACAAATTAAAACAAAAAATTGCACTGTACCATGTAGGTGCATTCCATTGCATATCATATCATTATTTCATTTTATTAGTAGTCCAAGTCAGTGACCGATGATGATAATATGTGTAGCTTTTTTTTTACTAGTTCTTTCTAAGATCACGTTTTAATGATGTTACATGCGTAGTGTCACAAGTGCAAAATTTATTTCTTGACACGACTCATTATGCTCTAGAACTAATACTCAGATATCCTTATTTCGTGAGGGGTATCCTCTTGTTGATTATTAGAATTTTGACTATTCCCTTTTGAGCTTCGTATGTAAACGCTTAAGTTTGAGGGAAGCAGTGGGGTGTACATGTCTTTAAGTCTAAGGGGACTTTGTGCCTAGTAACTGAAAGCCTTTTATGGTTTGGGATTGTTGACCCAACACTCGCTATATGGGTATTAGTGCATAAATCTTTAGGGATCTCGACCATTGCACAATTAAATAAGCCAATTAAATATTTACGAGTGTACAATATGGTTTGTAAAGTTTTTTGGCGGTCGTAACTCACTTACACTTAAGAGCCACCCAACCTTTAGATCGAGCTTGTGAAGTCTTACGGCGGTCGTAACTCACTTGTACTGAGGAGCCACCTAACCTTAGGTTGAGCATAAGAAACCATATATAGTTATATAGTAGTATCGTATCAATATATATGTACTTGTGTCCGTTATGTGGTCATAGTGTGGTGTGAGTGTGATGTGTCTAAACTTGTTACATATTCTGAAGGTAATATCTGACTTGGTATAAACTATTATATTTGAGATCCTTTGTATAGTATATCAAATAGGTGCATTCTTGTAGTTTCACATTTCATAGATTAAATGGAATTTTTGTGGGTACATTCACTATAGACCCTCACGAGACCTTACTCGTCCACTAGGGCTACACTGGGGTTTAAAAGGATTATTGCATATGCCAAATGCAATCGTGATCACCTTATGAAAGTGGTATTAGTTAGTAGTTTACTATATGAGTTTGCACGAGGATGTGTGATGCAACACTAGCCTTACCTGATTGGGCACACCCGTTCACGGGGTAGTGTTATGCAAATGGGGTGGGTATTGGGGTCGTTATCACTCAACGAGGAAGGCCATTGATTTATTTTAGTGCTCCTCTAAAGGGCACCATGTTGTCTTGGTCCATATATGAGAAGGAAATGCTGGCATCATTATTTATTGGGTCAGCCATTTGTGGTGAAAACTGATCATGATAGTCTCAAATACTTGCTGGATTAACGGATCAACAATCCTGCTCAGTCTAGGTGGTTACACAAGTTTCTGGGTTTCGATTACAGAATTGAATATAAGAGTGGGGGTCTCAATCGAGTGGCGGATGCACTCTCTCGTTAGTCTGAGTGTCATTTCCTCGGTGTTTCACACCCTTGTTCAACCATTTGGGAAGACATTCAAGTTGAGGTCATACTGACCCATTTAATTCAAATCTATTTTCATTTATTCCTAACACGGTATGAGGGAACCTCGTGAACCATGATGGTGTTTGGTTTAAAGATGGTGATATTTTGTTGAGCTCAAAATCTCCCCTCTTACCTACTGTCATGTCTATGTGCCACTCTTCAACTGAAGGCGGCCATTTCGGATTTCATAAAATGCTTGCCAAGGTGAAACAATATTTTTGGTGGTCGAGCATGAAGGATTATATGAAAAATTACATTTGGAATGTCATCCTTGCCAATGAGCGAAGACAGATAGTACGCGGCCTGCTGGGTTGCTGCAGCCTCTTCCAGTACCAGAAAGGATTTGGGAGGATGGTAGCATGGATTATGTGGAAGAATTGCCGATCTCCAATGGGTTTTCAGTAGTCATGGTGGTTGTCGATCGTCTTTCTAAATATGAATATTTTGTTCCTATTCGGCACCCGTTTACAGCCTTCAGCGTTGCTCGGGAATTTATTTCTAACATTTTTCGTTTACATGGTGTTTCTTTAACTATTGTAAGTGATCTTGGTAAGGTCTTCATCAGTTGTTTTTGGCAGGCTCTCTTTAAGTTGAAGGGTACCGTTTTCTGTATGAGTTCGAGCTACCACCCGCAATCGGATGGGCAAACAGAAGTTGTTAACCGAATTTTGGAATAGTACTTGGTTAGCCTGGGCTGAATATAGCTATAATACCTTGACCCATACGTCCACCAAGCTCACTCCTTTTTAGGTTGTGTATGGTCGATTACCCTCAGACTTTTGCCGTATATTCCGGGCACAACTCAGGTATAAGCTGTTGAGGATTATCTCCAAGACAGGGATTTGTTGCTTAAAACTCTCCGCACCAATCTTCTGAATGCCCAGAACCGAATGAAGTAGTTCATAGACCGTCACGGAAGAGAGTTAGCATTTGAGGTAGAAGATTATGTTTATGTTAAATTGCAGCCGTATAGACAGTGAAGTATGGTTTCTCGATCTTTGGCCAAGTTAAGTCTGAGGTTTTTTAGTCCTTACAAAATTCTTGCTAACTTGGGGTCTGTTGTGTATCGACTTGAGTTACCTCAGGGCTCTTTGATTCATAACATGTTTCATGCGAGTCTCTTATTGAAGAGTGAAGGCCCTGTTCCGAAACCATCCCCGTTGTCCATTAGCGAACCTAGTAAGTCAAGGGCAGAACTTCAGCCATAACGTATCTTGGAGGAGAGGGTTGTGCATAAAGGAAAGTATCACCCTAAGATGGAGATCCTAGTGCAATGTGAGGGACAGTCTACTGAAAACACAACCTGGGAGAATAAGTGACATTTTACTCACACTTTTCCACAGTTTCACCTTGAGGACAAGGGGTCTTCAAGTGGGGTGGATTGTTATATACATTAAGTTGGCTATGTAGTATTTTGAATTAGTTTGGGTTAGTCTTGGTCGTTACTAAAATAAATGAAATAATGGGGATGCCCACGTTTCCAGTAGTTCCCTAGTTATTTGGAGCAATAGTAGTTTCTTTCTTTATATGGTTGTGTTGTTTTGAGAAATGGATATGAGAAAATTTAGGTAACCATTAGTCCCACCATGTCATTTAGGTAACCATTATCTGACAACCGTACAAAACTGTTATAGGAAGTAGTTTTTATTATAGTCTGAAAACATTATTCTACTAACTTTAGGAATGTCCAATTATGGGCCCAACCGCAAAGGCCTAGTAACCTTCTATAATCGTAGAAATTTAACAATCATGCATCTCCCTTGCCATTGATAACATTCCACTACCAGTTATTTCCTTTAACTATCAACACACGTATCTTTCTCCCCAATGTGAAGCCCCTTCCAGATAACACAATAGGTGATCCCAAGTTTTTGAATGCAAAGTGAAGGGTTACTCACAAGTCCTCCAAAAAATATATACATTTATATTAAAAACAGAATTCTCAAATCACACACTAAAATTAAACACACATCCCCAATGAGGACACATATCAGGAGGCCTTCAAGATGAAGTGTATCTTTGGTGGCCTTTGCCCTTATGGACATCCACCTCTACCTATTCAATGAAGAAATTCTTTAAAAAGTAAAATATTATATACATTTTTTTTCTTAGGATACTATGTATAAGTAAAAATAACAAAATAAAAAAGGAACATAGAGCGGAGTTTTGAAACAGCGAGTGAAAACATCTGGTTTGAGCATGAGAAACTATGTGTCATTTGATCAACCAAGAGGCTCTACTACTTCAAATTGGATGTTTATTTCGCACATGTGGGTTTCATCCCACCATCTCTACGGTGATCTTCGTCATGGGAGTCTTCTTGTTTTTCTTTCATTGTGTATGGTCTTTATTGTATAGTAGAATATTTCTATGTAATTATGGGATGAAGTTTGTTGTTTCTTTGGGACAATAAATATGCTAAGTTGGGGGTGTGTTTATGTGTGTGTGAGTTATATGGTGATGTATTAGTTGTAAAAAAAATAAACAAATAAAAAATTTAAACAAAATAATTGCATTATACTATGTAGGTGCATTCCATTGCATGTAATATCATGATCACATTTTAGTAGTAGTCCATGTCAGTGACTGATGATGATAATATTTGTAGCTTGTTTTTTACTAGTTCTTGCTAAGATCACGTTTTAATGATGTTACATGTGTAGTGTCTCAAATGCAAAATTTATTTCTTGAAATGACTTCGTTATGCTCTAGAATTAATACTCAGATATCCTTATTTCTTGAGGGGTAGCCGCTTGTCGTTTATTAGAATTTTAACTATTCCCTTTTGAGCTTAGTATGTAAATACTTAAGTTTGAGGGAAGCAGTGGGGTGTACATGTCTTTAAAAAACAACAAAAAAAGATTGATGTATGATAGTAGTAATAAATTACATGAAAAATATGGTATAATTGACTTAATACTCGAGTAATTAAGTCTGAGGGGACTTTGTGCCTAGTAACTGAAAGCCTTTTATGGTTTGGGATTGCTCATCCAACACTCATTATGTGGGTACTTGTGTTCGTTATGTGGTGATATTGTGGTATGAGTGTGATGTGTCTAAACTTGTTAAATATTCTGAAGGTAATATCTGACTTGGTATAACCTATTATATTTGAGATCCTTTGTATTGTAGGTCATTTAGGTGCATTCATGTAGTTGCACATTTCATTGGTTAAATGAATTTTGTGGGTACATTCACTATAGACCCGCACGAGACCTTACTCGTCCACTTGGGCTAATAAAGAATTCCCAACTTTAGATGGAATTGGGCTTATTTGGACTTAAATGATAAGGAAATTCGGATTTATTGGTTTACACGCGCATACATCACTGTTTGGGCCTTAACTTGAGTTCTAGAAATCAGAATTGGGAGATCTTATAGCCCATACGAAGCTAATAAAATTATCTATGATTTACAAGTGGTCCAACATCAAGTATCCAACTGTAGAAGCCCAAAATCAGGCCTGAAAGACAGCCTACGAATTTTACATCAAAGTCCAATTTATTTTGGGAAAAGCATTGAACCTCTTTATTATATATTAGGTTTCATATATTATATACAAAAAACATAACATAATATAGTATAGAATAAATTTAGCTGTATTCTTGTGAGAAGCGATAGAAGCATCTTTAGAGGGAGATTGGAAGGAGTGAAGGGATTCATCCATATTCCAAAGAAACTTTAAAGTTTTATTCTTTGTGCATCAATTCTTAAACTCATGTTTTGCGTTCTTAATATACATTTTTTTTATCTTATCACGAGTAGCTAATTAATTATTCCAAGAGTTTGGTAGTAGGCTTAATATGTATGTTTGAAAAAATTATGAATTTTTTATTATTGTTAATCTATCATTGAACACTTTATACAATTAGAGGAGTATCTAACTTCTAGTTGAATCTTTAGGAAATACAACGAATCAAGAGAGGAGTTGTAATTCTTGTACATGATATAATAGGCACAATTTAAGTATTAGATCGGGAGATTGATATAAGAATTGTGAAACTTATAATTCTTGGATTTTAATAGTCTATAATTGTAATTTTTATTGCTATGGGAGTGGCGTTCAATGGATAGTTGTAGGCACTATAATCTACCTTGGGAGAGGATTTTATCAACATTAGAAGGATTATTTTTAAGAAAAAAATAACACTAATTAGACATTCATGATAGCCATTGAAGAACCCTTATTATTTGATTGTTTCTCTCATATATCTTATATAACTTTTATTTGTTTATTAGATTAAAATAGTGAATAGTTAAAACACCCACACAATTATTATCCACACTTTTGAATTGTAGGAGATAAAAGACTTAAAATTGGTGTTGATATCAGTCCTTTCTCGAGAATGAACTTATAAAAATACATTTCAACATGAGACATAAAAGCTTTCCAAAGAAAATTCAGTCCTCTTTTTGAGGAGCATGGACTTGTTGTCATGCAGTCATGACTGTAGCCTGGTTTGTATTTTTGTTGCAAAACGAATTATAGAAATTGTATTAGACATGTTGACTACTGTGCAAAAACCCTAAAATATCTAGCTATGTGGTTAGTTATAATGCAAACTAAATGTATTTCATGCTTAACAAGCTATGTGGTTAGCTAGTTTAGTTAGATAGTATTTACAAGAATGTGTTGCAGATGGGTGGTTAACTAAATATCTACTTGTTCGCTAACTAAGAGCCACCTCAGTATTGCCCAAGGTCTCTTGTTATGTGCAAAGCTGTGGAAAATATGCAAAGATGTAAAAAATGTGCAAAGATGATTATTTTCATTGGGTTCTATTCTTAGTATTTACCACCACACATTAGCCAGGAATTGAAGATTGAAGGACAAAAAGAGAAGTCTTGGATCCGAATCTCTACTTTGATAAAGAAGTGTTAAAAATATAATTGTAGTTATATTTGTAAATCTTGTTTATAAACTTTGAATATTAAATTTTAGTTTTAGTTGTGAAATCACAATAGGATTATGAAACCATTTCATTCATAATTCAGTAATTGTTATATTTTAAACAAGGTTAATCATGTTAATCTGATAAACAATTGTGTGAAAGTCATTGAAAAAGAAAATAAAACCATTGTCGGTATAAAACATTTTTGTAAATAAATCGTATTATGTGAAAATCTGGGATATGTTTCTCAAGGGGTGCTGGTAAACCGTTATGTATATAAACTGTTATTGTTAAGTACCGAGATACTGGTTCTTATTTTCAAACTGTTGTTCTTTCATCTTAAAACAAGTATTGTGACAATGGTTCATTTTTTAAACTGTTTATATGTAATAAATTAAAATAAAGATTATTTTATAAAACTGTTGTTGTTAAGTATTGAGATAATGGTTCAACTTTTTAAACTGTTGTCTCTTTCATTCTTAAACAAGTGTTCATCGACCGTTGTGTTAAGTTGCTTCTTGTAATAGTTTAGTGTTATGTGCATTAAGATTGCTATGAAGTGTTTGGAATTAGTTTGGGTTAGTCTTGGTTGTTGCTAAAATAAAGGAAATAATGGGGATGCCCACGTTTCCAGTAGTTCCCAAGTTATTAGGAGCAGTAGTAGTTTCTTTCTTTATATGGTTGTGTTGTTTTGAGAAATAGATATGAGAAAATTGTCCCAACTCTCCCTCTGCATTCTTCTACTTTCTCTCTTATTTCTTGGCTATTGGAACAGCCGTTAGTGCCACCATATCAGTGGTATCAGAGGGGTCCTGATTCGATGGAGAGACGTAAACAATCATTTGAATATTTCTAGTAAAGTACTAATGAGGCGCTTGAAAAACTAACTACTATGTTCCACCAATTGATGACTGATCTCTAGGACATTAAAGAGAAGGATATAGTCTCACCTTCTGGGTTCGGCCAAGGTAATATCATTGGGAAGGAAAAAAACCTTACCTGAAGCTCCATTTTCCCTGATTAAGTGGTGATGATCCTACGGGGTAGGTTTACAAGGCTGAACAATATTTCGCGTTCCAAACCATAACAGATGGTGACTGCATCAGCTTGGCTTCGTTTCATCTTGACGGCATCGCCTTACAGCGGCACCTATGGTTTGCGAAGACACGTGGGCCGATTATTAGGTTTGGGCCGATTGAGTATGATGATCCTTTGGATTCCTTACACCGGCTCAAACAAAATAACATCGTTGCGACTTATATTGAGTCTTTTGAACGGTTATCACATCGCATTGAAAACCTTCCAGAGTCATTCCTGCTGGGTTATTTTGTGGGTGGCCTAAAAGAAGATATTTGCTTGGAAGTGAAGCTCAAGAAACAGCACAATGTCGTGGATTCAATGGAATTGGCACGGCTGGTTGAGGAGAAGTTGGGCTTGCACCGATAGTTCCCTTCTTCTATTCGAGTTCCTAGTATACGGCCTCCTTCTTCAACATCGCCCGTCGCTGGACTCTTAGGCCCACCGCCATCTCAACGTTTGGCTCTACCCGCCCTAAGCCCAGTATGTCGTTTATCAGGAGCTGAGGCCAAAGAACGTCAAGAAAAGGGGTTATGTTATTACTGTGATGAACGATATATACCGGGTGATAAGTGTAGGAAGCCTCAATTATTCATGATCAGCATAGTAGGGAATGTTGAGGGTAGTACCAACAGAGAAGAAGAGGCTACAGATGTTCCTTCTGACACGAGTCATGCTGAGATCTCTTTTCATGCAATTTCAGGTTCCATTTTTCCTTATACTTTGTGACTAACTGGAAAGATTGGTAAAAAAATGTGGTGGTTTTGATTGATGGGGGGAGCACACAAAATTTTATCGAGCAGACAGTGGTGGAGCGATTTGGGCTAATGGTTACCACGACGGTCAATTAGAGGTAGTCGTTGTAAATCGTGAGAAGTTGTCTTACGTGGGTCGAGTTACAGGACTTATAATTCTCATTCAGGACTATAAGGTAACCACCGATTTCTTTGTTCTACCTATTACAGCTTCTCCACTTGTCTTAGGTGTTCAGTGATTGAACACATTGGACCCTATCAAAATCGATTTCCAGAATTTTAAACTCGGTTTCAGCCAAGATGGTACAACACACAAATTACAAGGGTTGCAAGGTGCGGAATTGACTGCCTTGAAACCAAACGAATTAATGGAAATCCAAGATTTTTCCTTACTTAATGTTTCCCCATGGATGCGGAACCTCCTAATTGCTCCAGCCCTTGTCCAGAGGTTCAGTGGGTGTTAACTGAATATGCGCAGATCTTTTGAGAGCAAGAAGGCTTGCCTCCACATCATTTCTATAATCCCCGCATTCCTCTAATGCCGGGATCCAAACCCGTGAGTTCTAGACTATACCGTCAACCTTACTTACAAAAGGCGGAAATCGAGAAACAGGTCACGGAGTTGTTGTAGAAGGTATTGATCCCCCCAGCCAAAGTCCATTTTCATCGCCAATCTTGTTAGTCAAAAAATATGATGGCACGTGGCATTTTTGTGTTGACTATCAGGCATTAAATGATATTACCGTTAAGGATAAATACTCGATCCCTGTAATTGATGAATTACATAGTGCCACTAATTTCTCTAAGCTAGATATTTGTTATGGCAACCACCAAATTCGGGTTAATGAGTCGGACATTTCTAAGACGGTATTCCGTATGCATGATGGTCAATATGAATTCAATGTTATACCTTTTGGCCTCACCTATGCGCCGACCACTTTTCAATGCTTAATGAATGATATCTTCCGGCCACACCTACGTAAGTTTATTTTGGTCTTCTTTGATGACATTCTTTTATTTCAAAATCTTTGAAGGAACACATTGGTCATCTACGTACAGTTCTGAGCTTATTATATTCTAACCATCTCTTTGCCAAGTTTTCAAAATGTTATTTTAGAGTTGAACAAGTTAATTATCTAGGCCACGTTATTTCATCGGGGGGTTTTACGGTTGAAACTACAAAAGTTTAGGTTGTCCGTTCCTAGCCGACTCCAACTAATGCCAAAGGGGATCGTGGGTTCCTCAGGTTGGCTGGTTATTACCGGAAATTTATCTGGGGATTCGGAAGTATTACAGATTCCTTGCACAAATTAGTAGAAAAAGGCCCCTTTATTTGGGATGAACAGGTGGAGACGGCGTTCCAAACATTAAAGCTGGCTTTGATAGCTTCCCCTACACTAGCCTTACCTGATTGGGCACACCCGTTCACGGGGGAGTGTGATGCAAGTGGGGTGGGCATTGGGGTCGTTCTCACTCAACAAGGAAGGCCATTGGCTTATTTTAGTGCTCCTCTAAAGGGCACCATGTTGTCTTGGTCCATATATGAGAAGGAAATGCTAGCTATCGTGAAGGCAGTTCGAAAGTGGTATCACTATTTATTGGGTCGGCCATTTGTGGTGAAAACTGATTATGTTAGTCTCAAATACTTGCTGGATTAACGGATCAGCACTCCTGCTCAGTCTAGGTGGTTACACATGTTGCTGGGTTTCGATTACAGAATTGAATATAAGAGTGTGGGTCTTAATCGAGTGGCGGATGCACTCTCTCGACAATCTGAGTGTCATTTCCTCGGTGTTTCACACCCTTGTCCCACCATCTGGGTAGACATTCAAGCTGAGGTCCATACTGACCCATTTTATTCAAATCTGTTTTCATCTATTCCTCACACAGTAAGAGGGAATCTCGTGAATCATGATGGTATTTGGTTTAAAGATGGTGCTATTTTGTTGAGCTCAAAATCTCCCCTCTTACCTCCTCTGATGTCTATGTGCCACTCTTCAACCGAAGGCGGCCATTTCGGATTTCATAAAATGCTTGCCAAGGTGAAACAAAATTTCTGGTGGTCGGGCATGAAGGATTATGTGAATCATTACATTTGGAATGTCATCCTTGCCAACGAGCGAAGACAGATAGTATGTGGCCTGCTGGGTTGCTGCAGCCTCTTCCAATACCGGAAAGGATTTGGGAGGATGTTAGCATGGATTATGTGGAAGAATTGGCGATCTCCAATGGGTTTTCAGTAGTCATGATGGTTGTCGATCGTCTTTCTAAATATGCATATTTTGTTCCTATTCGGCACCCGTTTACAGCCTCCAGCGTTGGTCGGGAATTTATTTCTAACATTGTTCGTTTATATGGTGTTCCTCTAACTATTGTAAATGATCTTGATAAGGTCTTCATCAGTTCTTTTTGGAAGGCTCTCTTTAAGTTGTAGGGTACCGTTTTCTGCATGAGTTCGAGCTACCACCCGCAATCGGATGGGCAAACAGAAGTTGTTAACTGGATTTTGGAATAGTACTTGCACTGTTTTATGTGTGAAAAGCCGAAGATATGGGTGGATTGGTTAGCCTGGGCTGAATATAGCTATAATGCCTTGACCCATACTTCCACCAAGTTCACTCCTTTTCAGGTTGTGTATGGTCGATTACCCTCAGAATTTTGCCGTATATTCCGGGTACAACTCAGGTACAAACTGTTGATGATTATCTCCAAGATGGGGATTTGTTGCTTAAAACTCTCCGCACCAATCTTCTGGAAGCCCAGAACCGAATGAAGCAGTTCGCAGATCGTCACCAAATGAATTAATGGGAATCCAAGATTTTGCCTTACTTCTCCATATTTCCCCCATGGATGCGGAACCTCCTAATTACTCCAGCCCTTGTCCAGTGGTTCAACGGGTGTTAACTGAATATAAGCAGATCTTTTGAGAGCCAGAAGGTTTGCCTCCACAATATTTCCATGATCACCATATTCCTCTAATGTCGGGATCCAAACCCGTGAGTTCCAGACCATACCGTCAACCTTACTTACAAAAGGCGGAACTCGAGAAACAGGTCATGGAGTTGCAACAGAAGGGATTGATCCGCCCCAGCCACAGTCCATTTTCATCGCCAGTCTTGTTAGTCAAAAAATTTGATGGCACGTGGCTTTTCTGTGTGGACTATCAGGCTTTAAATGAAATTACTGTTAAAAATAAATACCCGATCCCTATGATTGATGAGCTCCTAGAAGAATTACATGGTGCCACTATTTTCTCTATGCTAGAACTTCGTTCCGGCTACCACCAAATTCGGGTTAATGAGTCGAACATTTCTAAGACGGTATTCTGTATGCATGATGGTCAATATAAATTCATTGTTATGCCTTTCGGCCTCACCAATGCACCGACCACTTTTCAATGCTTGATGAATGACATCTTCCGTCCATACCTATGTAAGTTTATTTTGGTCTTCTTTGATGACATTCTTATTTATTCAAAATCTTTGATGGAACACCTTGGTCATCTGTGTACAGTTCTGAGCTTATTATGTTTTAACCATCTCTTTGCCAAGTTTCCAAAATTTTATTTTGGAGTTGAACAAGTTAATTATCTACGCCACGTTATTTTATAGGGGGGTTTTACAGTTGAAACTACAAAAGTTTAGGTTGTCCGTTCCTGGCCGACTCCACCAATGCCAAAGGGGATCGTGGGTTCCTCAGGTTGGCTGGTTATTACCAGAAATTCATCTGGGGATTCAGAAGTATTGTAGATCCCTTGCACAAATTAGTAGGAAAAGGCCCCTTTATTTGGGATGAACAGGCAAAGACGGCGTTCCAAACTTAAAGCTGGCTTCGACAACTTCCCCAACACTAGCCTTACCTGATTGGGTACAGCCGTTCACGGGGCAGTGTGATGCAAATAGGGTGGGCATTGGGGTCATTCTCACTCAACGAGGAAGGCCATTGATTTATATTAATGCTCCTCTAAAGGGCACCATGTTGTCTTGGTCCATATATGAGAAGGAAATGTTGGCTATCTTGAAGGCAGTTCGAAAGTGGCATAAGTATTTATTGGGTCGGCCATTTATGGTGAAAACTGATCATGTTAGTCTCAAATACTTGCTGGATTAACGGATCAGCAATCCTGCTCAGTCTAGGTGGTTACACAAGTTTCTGGGTTTCAATTACATAATTGAATATAAGAGTGGGGGTCTCAATCGAGTGGCGGATGCACTCTCTCATTAGTCTGAGTGTCATTTCCTCGGTGTTTCACACCCTTGTTCCACCATCTGGGCAGACATTCAAGCTGAGGGCATACTGACCCATTTTATTCAAATCTGTTTTTATCTATTCTTGACACAGTATGAGGGAACCTCGTGAACCATGATGGTGTTTGGTTTAAAGATGGTGCTATTTTGTTGAGCTCAAAATCTTCCCTCTTACCTACTCTGATGTCTATATGCCACTCTTCAACTGAAGGCGGCCATTTCGGATTTCATAAAATGCTTGCCAAGGTGAAACAAAATTTTTGGTGGTCGAGCATGAAGGATTATATGAAACATTATATTTGGAATGTCATCCTTACCAAAGAGCGAAGACAGATAGTATGCGGCCTGCTGGGTTGCTGCAGCCTCTTCCAGTACCTGAAAGGATTTGGGAGGATGGTAGCATGGATTATGTGGAAGAATTGCCGATCTTCAATGGGTTTTCAGTAGTCATGGTGGTTGTCGATCATCTTTCTAAATATGCATATTTTGTTCCTATTCGGCACCCGTTTACAGCCTCCAGCATTACTCGGGAATTTATTTCTAACTTTTTCGTTTACATGGTGTTCCTTTAACTATTGTAAGTGATCTTGATAATTAGGTCTTCGTCAGTTCTTTTTGGCAGGATCTCTTTAAGTTGAAGGGTACCATTTTCTGCATGAGTTCGAGCTACCACACGCAATCGGATAGGCAAACAGAAGTTGTTAACCGGATTTTGGAACAGTACTTACGCTGTTTTATGTCTAAAAAGTCGAAGAAATGGGAGGATTGGTTAGCCTGGGCTGAATATAGCTATAATACCTTGACCCATACGTCCACCAAGCTCACTCCTTTTTAGGTTGTATATGGTCGATTACCCTCAGACTTTTGCCGTATATTCCGGGCACAACTAAGGTACAAGCTATTAACGATTATCTCTAAGACAGGGATTTGTTGCTTAAAACTCTCCGCACCTATCTTCTGAACACCCAGAACCGAATGAAATAGTTCATAGACCGTCACGGAAGAGAGTTAGCATTTGAGGTAGGAGATTATGTTTATGTTAAATTGCAGCCGTATAGACAGTCAAGTATGGTTTCTCGATCTTTGGCCAAGTTAAGTCCGAGGTTTTTTAGTCCTTAAAAAATTCTTGCTAACTTGGGGTCTGTTGCGTATCGACTTGAGTTACCTCAGGGCTCTTTAGTTCATAACATGTTTCATGTGAGTCTCTTATGGAAGAGTGAAGGCCCTGTTCCGAAACCATCCCCGTTGTCCATTAGTGAACCTAGTAAGTCAAGGGTAGAACTTCAGCCAGAACGTATCTTGGAGGAGAGGGTTGTGCAGAAAGGAAAGTATCGCCCTAAGACGGAGATCCTAGTGTAATGGGAGGGATGGTCTCCTGAAAACACAACCTGGGAGAACAAGTGGCATTTTACTCACACTTTTCCACAGTTTCACCTTTAGGACAAGGGGTCGTCAAGTGGGGTGGATTGTTATATGCATTAAGTTGGCTATGCAGTGCTTTGAATTAGTTTGGGTTAGTCTTGGTCATTGCTAAAATAAATGAAATAATGGGGATGCCCACGTTTCCAGTAGTTCCCTAGTTATTTGGAGCAATAGTAGTTTCTTTCTTTATATGGTTATTTTGTTTTGAGAAATGGATATGAGAAAATTTAGGTAACCATTAGTCCCACCATGTCATTTAGGTAACCATTATCTGACAACCCTGCAAAACCGTTCTAGGAAGTAGTTTTTATTATAGTCTGAAAACATTATTCTACTAAGTTTAGGAATGTCCAATTATGGACGCAACCGCAAAGGCCTAGTAACCTTCTATAATCGCAGAAATTTAACAATCATGCATCTCCCTTGTCATTCATAACATTCCACTACCAGTTATTTCCTTTAACTATCAACACACGTATCTTTTTCCCCAATGTGAAGCCCCTTCCAGATAGCACAACAGGTGATCCGAAGTTTTTGAATGCAAAGTGAAGGGTTACTCACAAGTCCTCCAAAAAATACATACATTTATATTAAAAACAGAATTCTCAAATCACACACTAAAATTAAACACACATCCCTAATGAGGACACATATCAGGAGGCCTTCAAGATGAAGTGTATCTTTGGTGGCCTTTGCCCTTATGGACATCCACCTCTACCTATTCAATGAAGGAATTCTTTAAAAAGTACCTACAAAAAATATATGAGTAAATATCTTTTATCATCTTCTCAAAATTATGGAGAATCCCATGTTTCCTTCTCGTGGGGATTCCATATTTTCCTTGGTGCGGACAAGCCTTTTGCCATGGCCAAGCCCTTTCCATACCTTGAGCAAGGCAAGCTTCTTTTGCTAAAACTTCACATACTTTGCACCTTAAAACATAATTATTTATTTTTACCCCAATTTGAACTAAAATGACCGTCTTGAGGTGGGAAGATGCAGTACCAAATTTTAGCTATAACATTACATCAAATTATAATTATAAATACATGAACAAATTTTGAACATTAATATCTTCAAATTTTAATACAAAGTAAATTTTTTAAATAAATAAATATTATAATGACTAGTTTTAAAACAAATATTAATATTTTTACAGATCTGTACTTACATGTAAATAAAATAAATATCTTCAATTTTTTCAGGTAAATATAAAAATTTATTTTATCCTTATAACTTAAGGAATATAGTTTTTTTAAATGTAACAAATTATTTTTTGTTTAAAAAAACAAGAAAAAAAAAGTTGTCAGATTTATGGACAATTCTATCAAATTAGTTGTTACACTAAATTTAAAAATCTATTAAATGTATTTTAGTAAATATAAATAATTAGAATTTGGAGACGAAGATCATGAGGGCATGAAAATAAAAAATTATAACCGGCAATTTTATTTAATACAAACATGCACAAGTATAAATAATTTTGAAAATTGTAGTCTTGAATAATAATGAAATTTAATTTTAGTTACTATTACCAATGTTAACCTCAACAATTAAAATTATATTACAGTAAACGAAAAACTACATCAATAATTTTAATATGTGAAAATATAATAATTTAATATTAAAAAAATTATAAATAAATAAAATATAGAATAGAGAGTATAAATTTTAATTTAAATAGATGATGAACAAATCTTGCTAAGAAAATAGTATGTTTAAGAATACAAGAATTGAGTGTAGATAGAACTGTAGGTAAATTTATTTGTTCTTTTTGAGTGAATGGGCCAATAACATCACAAAAGAGCCCAACTTATAACACATCCTAATTCTTATTAGTATACTTACCTAATCTTAATCTAAGCCCAATATATTTTAAATTGGACCTAACATCTAATTTCAACAAGCAACTCAAAACCCTAAATTTTTTCACAATATGGTTTTCTCCTGTATATGGAGCCTCATTTCAACCCAGCCCTAAAAAATCTTCATTTCAATACACTAATCCTCTCCTAAATGGCTTGTGCAGCAGAGCTACGAGACTTTGTGGTTCATTACCCAATTTTATGATAAATCCCACGATTGTTTACATCTTATATATTAATAAAAGTGTCTGATTAAGTGTGAATTACAATATAATCTTGTAATCCCACTAATAATTTTTTGTTCCCTCAACACTAATTTTACCTTTAGAAGGTATATGTTTTCCCATCTTGATCTAGAAGTCAGGTAATAAGAAAAGTTAATAAGAACCTAGCTTATTATATGAGTTAGTGAGAATTGAAAGTAATCACCACTTTTTATATATTGTTATGAAACTTTTGTAATGCTTAATTTCTTATATTCACTAAATATATGAGATTCCACATCTAGATGATACCAATTTTAATTTTTTGCTTCCTGGTGTTTGTCATGTTGTAATGGTTATAATGGATTTTTTTAATAAACTAAAGTTTATAGAAACCATCACAAATATCCTAATAAGAATTATACAACCTAGTACTTTGTAGATTTTTCTCAAATTTTTTATTAAGTAAAGGAAATTCATGGCCGAAATTAATTATGTGAATTATTAAGGATAAGCCATGCTAAACTTATGTATTGAATTCATTCTATGGATAATGTTCAAAACTAGATGAATAATATGCCTACAATTGTGGTGTGGCCATATATAGTTAGATTAGTTTTCTTTGTGAATACTATCAAGTTATTTATCCTCTTTTAGACAATTCCCTTATGAAAAATTAATCTTGATTCATATATAATTTTGTTTTCAAGATATGGATTGAATGTGATTTACAACTTAGTTGATTTGGGTGTTATAAACCACCTTAAAAACATTACCTTGTATTAAACTAATCCAATTTTTTTAGTCTATTAAACTGATTTTAAACATTTTTTTCCAAAATTTATTACATATGTTATCAAATGTTTCTATAGACAATGAGAAAATGCTCGGGAAATTTACATTCCAAGCTTCAACAGTGTTCTCTATTCATGTAGGTAATATACTTTCAAATTTATTTGATTGTAAAATATTTCATTCTTATTTTCATTCACTATTCATTTATATGGTATATTTTGTCTTCACCTCTATATTAAATGCACACTTAGGGTGAATAGATGTTATTTTGGCTAACATGGATTGTCAAATATTATCAAATAAATTGTCAATCTATCGAGAAAATATTTTATTACGGTCTATTAATTATATGCTTTCAAAGAGCACAAGATCAATATACAACCAGAATATAAGTAACAACAAATAAAACAAAACACTGAAATTTAGGCAAGTTGGACCGTGTTGCCTAATGGGCTATGTCGTTGTATTTTCAAAGAGAATATATCATTAATCACTCAATTAATACGATCACAAGATTCAAATCACGATCATAAGATTCAAAAACTTATCACCGATATTAACTTGCTCATAATCGTGTTACGTTAATCAAATTATCTCCTCAACTTATACTATTTAATTACAACCTTTATAGCACACTAATTCCCTAAGTCCTCTTTTCCCAAACTTCCTACTCACTAATAACAATTGTGCACCTTAAAAAATACAAGTTACTTGAAAAGTACAACTCAACTAATAAACCTAATTACAAATACACGTATGTGATTAATGCTAGAACATAATATGAAATGATATTCAACAAATGCATAATTGTATTTTCATAAAGCTATGATGTATACTTGAGGGTACTCCGTAAAATGAGTATATACACTAGTATATATAGAATACGTTAACTATAAAATATTAAATAACCCACAACGGTCTTCAACTCAATCAACGTTTGACAGTTTACACTTTGGTTTGTTTATATTCCGGGATAAATAGAAAGTATAGTACAATCCTAAATGATCTCCTTAAAGATAATAAATGATATTTATCTTATTGTATTTTCATACAAAATATGTGAGCTAGTTTTCAATCGTCACCAAGATGTTATGTAAAATATGAGCCTATATTATAAATGATTTAAATTTTAATTATATTTTCTTCACTACAAGGTTAGTATAAAACTAACCAATAAATAGGAATCATTTACATGTAAAATACCCCATTCTACAAGTATCTCTTTCTCACCCCTCACCCTGTCTCCCCAACCAAAAAACCACGGATCTCTTAGTTTCTGAAATAGGATTTGAAGGATGTCAAGGCAACCGTGGATGAGAAAATGGCACAGGTAGCCCTCACAGCGATATACAAGGTGTTTAAGAGGGTAAATAATTGACCATTACTAAGAAATAAACTTTTAAGAAAGCCTGGGAAGTGATTAAAACAATGTGTATGGGAGCGGAATATGTATAGAATGCAAAATTTCCAACATTACGGGGAGAGATTGAATCCCTAATCATGAAGGAAATAAGTCAAGTAAATGATTTTTGTATGAAGTTGAGCGGAATAGTGATCAACATACGGGTACTTAGAGAAACAATGGAAGAATCGAGTGAAGTTAGAAAGATCTTATGAGTGGTACCTGATAAGTTTCTCTAAATAGCATAAAATGTCAAGCAATTTGGAGATATGAAAGTATTGAAAATTGAGGAAGTGGTGGGTCATTTCAAAGCTGTTCAAGAGAGGATGAATGGAAAGTCTTAGAGTGCATGCAGATAAAATGTTCTAACACAAGAAGAATTTGCAAAGAGGACAAACATTATTGGGGTGATAACATTCCAAAATCAAAAATCTAGAAGTGGTCATAGATTCTATAAGAGAGGAAGAAACAACCCCCGAAATAGCAGAGTTTACAGAGGTCGTCAATAATAATAAAGTAAGAATGAGGGAAACAACAAGAGTCTTAACACGACTCGTGACAGTAACATGATGAAGTTTTCTACTTATAATATGTATGGCCACTATGCAGCAGAGCGCGGGAAAGCATGACTTCAAAATGAGAAAAGTAAGGAGCTTGAGTCCAACCTTAACCAATTCGAAGATGATGAACCCACTTCATTATTGACTAGATGTGATCAAAACGGAGGTGATATTGTATTATTAAATAAAGGGAAGGGTGTTCCAAGTTTTTTCCATGAGGGAGAAATCGAGTCAGACATAAATATGTGGAACTTGGATAGCTCCTCCAGTAATCACATGATTGGGCGTCATGAAAAAATCAGCAAATTGAATGTGACTGATATTGAAAAGGTTCATTTTGGTGATGGACCTATTATCAATATTGAAGGAAAATGTGTAATCAGATTCAAGTAAATATGGAGATGAACACACACTTAAAGAGGTATATTTCATTCCAATGATGTGTAACAATATTATAACTTAGGAAAATTATCAGATGAAGGCAGCAAGGTGGTGCTAATAAGACAGTACTTATTGGTTAATGATAATTGTTGTAAATTTTTATCATAGGTGCATAGGTCGGTAAATATATTGTACAAAATTGTCATTAAATAGTGTAATTATTAGATCATTCACGTACATTCAGGATTTATGGCAGGAATGAAGTAGAACTGATACATGATGATCTATGTGGCTTGATATCTCCACCAATTTTTGCCAGAAATAGGTATGTATATTTTGTGGTCGATGATTACAATCGTGCAATACGGGTTTTTATATTAAAAACTAAAGATCATGCACTAGAAGTGCGTACTTGCTGAAAAGGAAGAAAATAATAAGATTAAAACATTAACAAAGGACATATATAAGGAGTTCACATTGAAGGACATTGAAGATTTTGTGTAAGAGATGGTATAAAGAGACATTTGACTACACCCTAAACTCCACAACAAAATGGGGTCGTAGGAAGGCAAAATTGGATAGTAATCACAATGAATAGGAGTTTTGTAAAAGAGAAAAATATATTAGCTATAATGTGGGGATAGGCTGTGAGGAATTTGGTTAATGTTTTAAACAATCTACCAACAAAGGCCTTGACTGAAGAGACTTCTTATGAAGCCTGGACATGTACTACACCTAAATTCGATCATGTATATATTTTCATAAATTTAGCACTTGTCAAGGTTTCGAATGTTTATATGGAAAAACTTGATGCCAGAAGTGTGACTATGATTTATATTAGAAAGGAACCTAGAACAAAGGCTCACGGGTTATAGAGCCCAAATATGGGAAGGCTATATGTCAGTTGAGATGTTATGTTCGAGGATGAAAAAGGGTGGAACTCGTAGTATTCTGAGATGCTAGTTAATCGTTTCTTTGACACATTCATCATTATTGATTCAAAAAATTACACATGTAAAGATAATTAGACAGATATATTGTCACCTCATACATTGAACTCTTTGACTAATTTATTTCTGAAGAATAAAAATATGGGATATGACTCTAAAGTATGAAGAAACTCTAGCGAACCCAAAAATTGATGGAACCGAAGAAATCGAGATTTCAAATGAACTACTTCTGATGGGCTTCGTATAACTAAAGAAATTCATACAAGCATAGTTTTTTGTGAATATAATGAAGCTATGAAAATTGAGACTCATGCAATCGAGAAGAACATGACATGGGAGCTAACAGAACTGCCATGTTGGATGTAAACCTATCAGTCTAAATTGGTGTAAAAGATCAAGAAGGATGAAAATAATGATATAGGAAAATATGAGGTTAGACTCCTGGCGAGTCGCTATGTTTAGAAGTTAGGGATTGATTACGATGAAGTATATGTGCTTGTAACTTGGTTAGAAACTGTGAGATTATTTTTGGTGTTAGCAACAAAATTTGGTTGGGTTGTGCATCAATTGGATGTAACCCCATTGGTCAGCTATAAAACAGGGTTGACAGGTGCATCATTTGGCGATAGCTGCAAAACAGGGTTAATTGAAGGAAGTATACGTGACTAAACCCATTGGTTTTGAAAAGAAGAATGAAGAGCATAAGATATATGGTTGTTAAAAGTGATCTATTGACTTTTCCAATCACCTAGAGCATCGTATTTGCGCTCTATGTATCTATGTGAAAACCCAGGTCAAATCATGGGCCCTTTTCGAAAACCGGGTCAAATCTCGATTCCGAGTCCAAAATAAATTGAAGCGTACCTTCCCAAATGCAGCCAACTTGGGTAATGACTAGCCCATCACAGGCCCCCAAAAGATGATTTGTTGGTGCAAGTAGTAGTAGTTCTTTATCTTATAAACTAAACATAAGTCCCAACCCTCCTCGATGTGGGACTGAGGTGTTACAAACTCCCCCACTTAAACTTCTGACATCCTCGTCAGGCCTGAACAGACAGCCCATAGGACCAAGATCGTACCTCTCTAGCCATTATGGGATAATACCGGTTGGCTTCGTGTCCCCACCCCCGGACCTCTTACCATTGTTGGATAATACCCCCAGCCTTCGTGTCCCCACCTCCGATAACTTGATGAATCAAGCTCTCGAAAGTCGGTTCTGATACCATATGTGAAAACCCGGGTAAAATCCGAAGCCCTTTTCTAAAATCAGGTCAAGTCCCAATTTCGAGTCCGAAATAAGCTGAAGCCTATTGTCCCAAATGCAGCCAACTTGGGTAACGAGTAGCCCAACACAGGCTCACAAAAGATCCTGATTTGTTGGTGCAAGTAGTAGTAGTACTTTATCTTATAAACTAAACATATGTTTGAAATCTAGTATTGGAAACATTTTGGAGTTTAAGAAGCAGATGGAAAGTGAGTTTGGTATGGGTGCTTAACAGAAGCGGGCATACCACATTGGTTTCGAGGTAAACCAAAAAAGGTTCACATGGATCAGGAAAATAGCTTAAGGAAAAAAGATCTTAAAGAAGGTGAACATTTTAACTTATAAAATAAATACATATCATATAGATTCTAAAGTACGTATAGAAAATGATGAAGGTGGTAAATTAGTGGATTCCACCTTGTACAAAAGTATCATTGACGAGTTAAGGTACCTCATACATACCCTTCCATATATTTCATATTATATGGGGATTTAAAGAAGGTAAATGAATAGGCCTGCTAAGTTACATTACAACGTTTTGTTGAAGATTTTACGCAACATCAAGGACACTCCTAAATATGGATGGTTTATGGGTATATGTACAAGGAGTTGGGAATTATATGGTAAGTGGCTACTCGGATAGTGATCATGCCTGAAGTGTGGATGAAAAAGAATTACATCTCATATGGCATTCTACTTGAATAAAAATTCATCACATGAATGTCGGAGGAATAGAGATGTGCTGCTTTGTCTTCGTGCGAGGCCGAATTTATGGCGGCAACGACAACAACTACACAACATATTTTGTTGCAGAACTTGTTCATGTAGGTGATTAATGTGTCTAAAGGCCATGTGATTATATATATGGATATATTACCGATAAAAATGGGTAAAATAATCATACATTTACAAGGTCTATGCTGTCTGCCGACAACCTCAAGAGGTGCCTCATGGCATGGCTCCATCTTTTGTCCGGCTAGGTTCATCTTGGTATATGTCCGATAAAATAAGATATTTGCCGAACTCCTTCTGTGCCCTAAAGCTTTTCATATCTTCTTTTTCCCGATGCCAGGGTGGATTATCAACGAATATGCATGTGGGTATATGACATTCTCGTAGTTCCTCTTTGATTAAGAAAAGAGACATAGTCTGTCTAGTAGGGATGCACGAGTATTAAATTTAAACTTCACGAGCGTACCATTTCCTGGAATTTTTAATTTTAAGTCCGACTGTGCTGCCTCCCGGAATCATCTTCACCTCTTCCCGATATCTCTCTTCGGGTACTTTATTCCTTGACTCAGAATTTTTACAAATTCATTGAGTTCTGAAGCCTTGATCAATTTTTCTATTGACCTCTTCCAGTAAAAACATTTATCAGTATTATGCCACATTATCTTGATGGTCATCATAGTACTTATCGCCATTCTTCTTGTGGTCGGCCATCTTCATTTTGGCTGGTTGGATTAAGTTTGGTTCTCCTTTGATTTCATAGAAAATTTCAAAGATCAGCGCGTTAAGAGGTGTAAACACATTTAATTCTCTATTCTTTCTCCTTTCTGAGTTTCGATCTGTTTTCTTCTTATCAATAACCCTATGATCGTTTCTTTAGTCTTTGTTGGATTCTCGTGAGTATTCGTAGCGGTATGACTGTCAGTTACGGTTATCTCTTGGGGGCTCCTTGTATCCCTCAAAAATCTTTATCTTCCTTCGAATGTTCTCACCCCTTAAATATATATCATTCATGCACTTTGGGGATAATCACAAAGAGACGACATGAGCCTTTTACCTTTGATCGGGTCCAGACCAGTGATCAGATATACCATGTCTTTATTCTTGTTCAAATTAGTGATCATACCAGCTTCCTTCTTGAGTCTGGAAAAGTAGTCGACTAGAGACTCGCTCGTCCATTACATGCAGTATATGAGGGTTTCAGTGTCATTTTCGGCATATGTGTGAGTAATGCCCCATTCAGATACTCTTAAACATCTTACATAGCATTGTCTGGTTGTGACTTATGTCAGTCATCTATAACTCATATTTGTCATAATGGTCTTCGAGATCTCCCCTCCCATTTAACTTAGTCATCTTTTGGAATTTTTTTCTTCACCCGGTGGAGGTCGATAGGCTTCAACCTCTTCAAGAACCACCGGTTTACGACTAATCGTTCTGTCCCCAAACAAGGCTTTCTCTAATGTTTTCGAGAGACGTCTTCCTCCTCGACCTTTTTGGAGTTCAAAGTCAATACGGCCGTTGTCTACCTTCTCCCATGGTGTGAGATAGAGTCTGTGGACTCATCATCCTCAACATGGGCTCATTTCTCTTTTCGAAAACTCTCGGCCTATTCAGTTTCTTCTAGTGAGGATCGTAGCACTTTTACCACAAATTCTTGCTCTTCGCTTCGTAGCTTTATGCTTTGAGTTTAAAAACATCGGCTCCCATTTTTTATATTTCACTTGCTCTACTTCTTCCCATTCTTTCTATTTTCCCCTTTGTCTAGCAACCCTCTCAGCCACCAATTTATTCAAGTTCCCCTATTCTTTAGGTTTAGGGACGATGTCGACTTCTTCATTAAAATTAGCTTCCAAGTTCCGAGAGGTAACCAAAGGCTGTTTCCGGGGGTTCATTTTCTGATCATTAAACTTAGGAGGGTCTTGTTCATCATTTCTTATTGTCGTGATCTCAAATCTCAGAACTTAATCTCGTATTCCCAAAACGGCGCCAAATGTTGGAACCAATTTTCCACTTAAACGATCTTCGGTTGGACCTGCAAGGAGAAGAATGCGAGGTTTTAACTCCCCGATTCACCTCCGGTATGAGAATCAGTAATTGATCTTTTAGGTAAGATATGAACATACAATTAATTGTTGAATATATAATTATATATATAATTATGTAAAAAAATAGTAAACTACCCAAAATTTATACTAGGTATTATCCACTCTTAGAGATTAGTTTAGTGAACCCGGGAAGATCCACGAGAATGTGGCATATCCGCCCCTTACTTCCCATTTGGACGTGCCTTGTAGTGATTCTATAGCTTCTTGGGCTTAGTTCAGACTGGTATTCGAATTAAACATACTTTAGATTAATATATAATAAAGTGTTTACCTAGACATGATAACAATGAGAATGTACCTCCATTTGAGAAAATATTTACACACCTTATTCTCAACCTGTTGCAAAGAAACAACTGAAATACACATTATTAGTTAATCTAACTTTAATAGCTCAGCGTCTTAAAAAATAAACACTTATACCATAACTAAGTGAAATATAATATTTTACAAATTAAACACGTAACGAAATATACATATTATGTAATCAAATTAAATAAAATACTATCATTGTAAAATACATCTTACCGTCAAATTAATGAATCAACTAACGATATAATTTGGATATTTTTTAAATTTACAACCTGTCGTCGTAAACAAGTACTAGTTTTCAAATATTTTTTTGACTTAAAGTTAATATTATACTTTTACTCAAAAAAAGAAATTCAAAAAATAATTTGTGAACCTATAATCTTTTTTCATTTTGCAATAATAGGTTTGTATTTTGCCAAGTATTTGACAAAACAGTATTTTTTATACTAGGTATTGTCCACTAGTAGAGGTTAGTTGAGTGAACCCGGGGAAGATCAAGGTGAAGGTGGCATATCCGTCCGTTACTTCACATTTGGACGTTCCATGTAGTGATTCTATAGCTTCTTGGGCTTAGTTCCTACTGAGATTCCAATTAAACATACTTTAGGTTAACATATAATAAACTATTTACCTAGAAGGCTAACAATGGGAATGTACTTCCATTTGAGAAAATATTTACACACCTTATTCTCAACCTGGTGCAAAGAAACAAGTGAAAGAAATATTATTAGTTCATCTAACTTTAATAGCTCAGCATCTTAAAAAATAAACACTTATACCATAACTAAGTGAAATATAATGTTTTACAAATTAAACACGTAACGAAATATACATATTATGTAATCAAATTAAATAAAATACTATCATTGTAAAATGCAACTTATCCTAAAATTAATGAATCTACTAACTATATAATTTGGATATTTTTTAAATTACAACCTCGGGTAAATAAGTACTAGTTTTAAATATTTTTTTAAATATTTTTTTGAATTAAAGTTAATATTTATACTTTTATTCAAAAAAAAAAATTCGATAAATAATTTATGAACGTATAATCTTTATTCCTTTTGCAATAATAATGGGTTTGTATTTTGGTAATATTTGACAAAGCAGTTTTTTTTGTGCTTGTCACAAAATTTGTTAGAAAATGCGTCTATCAGAATTTCTTTTGTTAAAAATCAAGTTTATAAACATAAGCATGGTTATCAATAGTAAGTTTATATTACAACTTGAAAATTTTAAAAATATTCATTATAACCATGTTAAAGTACATATGTCTCATTGATACTCATTGCTATATGGTATATATAATGTTATTTTTATATTCCAAATAAAATAGACAAAGAATTAAATAAAATCAACAATTATTTTATCATTTATTTTAATTCTTATTTTTAAATAAGTAAAGTGAAATTATTAAATATTTTTAAAAACTGCATCATTTTTCTTACATGTAAAACTTGTTTGTCAAAAATTTTATATCCCTAAACTTAATAAATTGAATTTGATTAAATATTGTTATGTAAATATGACAATTAATTTGTGCATTATAGTGAACTTTTTTTTAGACTTGAATCTACTATAGTATTAGTTATACTATTGTTAGTTAAGGTTAGTAGGAAATTTATATATCATCTCATTAAATAAAATTAAATATTTTTGAGAAAATGTAAATTTTAAATTAAATTTTTTTATACCATGCTTACCACGTGATTTTTATAATCTCATTTTATTTACAATAAATAATAAATTAGAGTAATATATTTTTACATGTATGATTGTACATCATCATCCAATTAATTTATATAAGACATGGAGCACACTTTGTTAAATCAGATTTCACTAAACTTGAAAAAAATGGAAATTTGTAAAATGAACTTGATACTAAAATTAGAAAAATAACTTAAACTATATTCGGTATATTTTTTAATGTATATATAGGAAGCTACTCTAAATACTATGTGTTAACCTAATAACACACTAAGTTTACTTATATTGGGAGTTTGTGATGTAGGAAGCTCCTTGAACTTCATTTCACCAAACACATGGTTGAAAATGAGTTTTTTTTTACTTGAAGGAGATGTAGGCTTGTTTGGGAAAAATTGTAGGATTGTAAGAACTTATAGTTTTCATACATGAACACTTTGCCTCACCATTTTCAACCATAACTATTGGGAAAGGAGTTATTATTTTTCTTGAATCCATTAGTAATATTGTTCCTGGTGGAATTGGTGCTCGTAATTAACTCATCCAATTGGTGGAACTAGTAGTCCTAATCTTAAAACTTGAATTGGTGGTGGCACTGTTGGTTATCAAGTTGTTCTAACTTAAGCTGTGTCATCAGTGACAACTTTAATAATGGCATCAGTGGTATTAGGATTAGTGTTATATTCGGTTGTCTTAGTAGTGAAATTGGTGGTAGCATGTCTAGCATCTTTAGTGGTTACATTGGTGGCACCAGAAGTTGTAATAATTGAAGGGGGTTTAGTGGTATTGATGGCGGCATTGGTCGTCGTGCTCTGATTAGCACAATTGGTGGCATTGGAAGTAGTAATCTTAGTACGGGAATTGGTGATAGTATTGTTGGTGTAGGTGTTGAAATTCCTGCTAACTTAAGAAGTTCCATTGATGGCCACTTTAACTATGGCATTAGAGGTGGTAGTATTGGTGGTATATTGGTTAGTCTTAGTAGTGGCATTGGTGATAGCATTGCTATTAGCTTTAGTGGTGGCAACGATGGTGGCATAACTGGTTGCTTTATTCGTAGCATTGGTGATATATTGGTTACTCTTAATAGTGGCATTGGTGGTAGCGTTGCTTGTAGCTTTAGATGTGACATTGGTGACGTATGGCTGGTTGCTTTAGTGGTAGCTTTGGTTGTTTGGTTAGTCTTAATAGTGGTATTGGTAGTAGCATTGATGGTAGCTTAACTACCGATTGGTGGTGGAATAGCTGGTAGCATTATTGGTACCATAGGTTGTATATTGGGTAAATAATAGTAGTGGCAATGGTGGTGGCATGGCTTATAGTTATAGTTGTGGCATGGGCGGTGCTAGTGGTAGCATTGATACTGGAGGATTTAGTATCAGTGGTAGTTTTAGTTATGGCCTTGGTGGAAACAACTTAGTAGAATTTGGGGTGTTGGTGATGATATTGGCAGTAACTTTAAGTAACTTTAGAAGTATTAAAATTGGTTGTAGCGGCGGTAAATTGGCTAGAGGTTTCAAATAGTAATGTTACAGATGAAATTAATGGTACTCGAATGATTACGGATAATGCATATAATTATATTAGTGTCGTTGACTGTATTAGCATCGGTAGTGGTGAAAACCTTGATTGGTGTGTCATCGTTGGTAATGATGTCAATATCAATGGGGTTGCTGGTGACATTAATCAGCCTTACAGTATTGACCATCTACCTTCATATCGGCATAAACATCAGCATAATTTTTAATTTTGTTACTAGTCCAATATCACAACTAGCACCCCGAATATCACCACTAGCATCCCGAATTCTACTAAGTAAGTTGCTTCCACCAAGGACATAACTAAACTACCACCACCAATACTAAATCCACCAGTATCGTGGCTACCACTAGCACCGTCAGTGCCACAACTAAAGCTATGAGCCATGCCACAACCATTGTCACTACAAATATTAACCAATATACAACCAATGCTACCAATAAAGCTACCATCCATGCCACCAGGTAATCTACCAATAATGCCACTACCAATGCCACTACTAAGACTAACCAATATACCACCAACGCTACCACTAAAGCAACCAGGCATGCCAATACCAATGCCACTACTAAAGCTAGAAGCAACACTACCACCAATGTCACTACTAAGATTAACCATTATATTATCAATGTTACCACTAAAGTAACCACCTATGCCATCACCGATGCCACCAGTAAAGCTACCAGTAATCCTACCACCTATGCCACTACTAAGACTAACCAATTACCACCATTTCTACAACCTCTAATGCCATAATTAAAGTGACTATCAATGGAACTGCTTAATTTAGCATGAATTTTAACACTAACACTAACAATACCACCACCAATTCTCCTACAAAGATTACTTGCTACCAATGCCACCAATTACTAATAAGACCACCATAACAAATGGCGCCATCAATATCATTAAATCCACTACCATTATTACCACTTGTAGTGCCACCAATGTAACCAGTAAATAGGCTAGTCATGTTATCACCAATGTCACTACTTAGACTACCCAATATACCACTAATGCTACCACAACTGATGTAATTATTAAAGTTCCCACCAATGACACTACTTAAGTTAGCACGAACTTTACTCTCAATAATGACACCACCAATTCAACTATTAAGATTACGGCTACGAAGTGCCACCAATTGGAGGAGTAAATTACCACCACATGTGCCACCGTGAAATATATTACTACTGGATTCAATAAAAATAACAACTTATTTTCCAATAGTTATGGATCTATAGGGGTTACATGAGAGGGTGATTTAGTGTAGATGAAAATGGTGAGGCAACGTGTTCATATATTGAAAATATAAGTTCTTACAACGGTACAATTTTTCCCAAAAAAGCCTACATCTCCATGACGTAAGAAATTGCATTTTCAACATTGTGTTTGGTGAAATGAAGTTTAATAGTTGTTGGGGAGCTTCTTGAGAGGGGAAACTGGCATTATAAGTAAACTTAGTGTGTTATTAGTTTAACACATATTGTCTTGTATATATATATTAAAAAATAGGCCCAATATTTTTTAATTTTAGTATCAATTTCATATTATAAATTTTGAATTTTTTTTTATGTTTTTTAGAAATCTGATTTAACAAAGTGTATTCCAGGTATTAAATTTATTAATTGGATGAAGATGTCCAAGCATATATGTAAATAAATATTACTCTAATTTATTTTGTATGGTAAATGAAATTAGATTCTAAAAATCACGTGTTAGGTATTGTATAAAAACGTTTAATTAAAAATTACATTTTCTCAAAAAAAATAAATTTTTTTAGTGAGATGATATACAAAGTTCCTACTACCTCAAATAACAATAATATAAGTGCCAAATAACTAGACACATTTTCTAAAAAATTTAGTGACAAGCACAAAAACGGTGAGAACTACATAAAGACATTGTTTTGTTAAATAATTAAAAAATTCAAGTCTATTATTATTGCAAAATGAATAAAGATGATACATTCAGAAATTAATTTTCAAATTTTCTTTTTTGAATAAAAGTACAAATATTAAACTTTAATTAAAGAAAAATTAAAAAAATAAAACAAATACTTGTTTCCCCGTCAGTTTGTAAATTTAAAAAAATATCCATGTTATATAATTAGTAGATTCATTAATTTCACGGTAAGATGTATTTTACAATGATACTATTTTATTTTATTTTATTATATAATATATATATATATATATTTTGTTAGGTGTTTAATTTATAAAACATTAATATGAAATTACTTATGGTATAAGGGTTAATTTTTTAAGAGGCTAGGCTATTAAAGTTATATGCACTAATAATGTTTCTTACACTTGTTTCTTCTTACACTAATAGTGTGTGAATATTTTCTCAAATGGAGCTACTTTCCCCTTGTTGGAAGATGGTGAAGATAAACAATTTACTATATGGGGCGATGACTCAAAAGCTCATAGATGTTAACCCGAAGTATGTTTAATTGGAAGCTCAGTCCATATGTTTAATTGGAAGCCCGGTCCGAAGGAAGCCCGAGAAGCTATAAAATAAGTACAAGGCATGTCCGAATCGAAAGTAACGAACATATATACCACGTTTTCCTTGATCTTCCTGGGTTCACTCTAACCACTAAGAGTGGACAATAGAAGTATAAAGATTGGTCCAAGTTTACTATTTTGATACATAATCATATATACAATTACATACTCAACAACTGCTTGTACGTCCATATCTTACCTATAAAGACCATTTGATGATTCTCACACTGGAGGTGAATCAGGGGGTCAAACCCTCGCATTCTTCTCCTTGTAGGTCAAACTGAAGACTGTTCCAGTTGAAAAATGGTTCTAACATTTGGTGCCGTTTATGGGAATACGAGATTAAGTTCTGAGGTCTTAGATGATGACAACAAAAAATGATGAACAAGGCCCTCATAAGTTTATTGATAAGAAAATGAACCCCTGAAAATAGCTTTGGTCACCCCGCGGAACTTGGAAGCTAATTTAATGAAGAAGTCGACATCATCCCTACACCTGAAGAACATGTAATGTTGAAAAAATTGAGGGCTTAGAGGGTTGCTAGTAAAAGTGGAAAATTATAAGAATGCGAAAAAGTAGAGAACGTGAAAGCCAAAAAATGGGATGCTGATACTTTGAAACTCAAAACAACAGAGCTACGAAGTGAAAAGCTAGAATTAGATGGAAAAGCGCTACGAGCCTCACTGGAAGAAATTGAAGAGGTCAGGGGTTCTTGAAAAGAGAAACGAGCCCACACCAGGGAAGAAGGAGAACGAAGGCAATATTGGCTTTGGACTCTGAAAAGGACGAAGAAGAAGCCGTCTCTCGAAAAAGAATATTAAGATTAAAGAAGGACATGTTTGGGAAAAAAACTATTAGTCATGAACTAGGGGTACTAAAAGATATTGAAGCCTATCGACCCCCAATAGGTGAAAAAAGGAAATTCCCGAAGATGACTAAGTTTAATGGGAAGGGAGATATGGAAGACCATTATGAAAATATGAGTTGTAGAAGACTGGAATGAGCCACAACCAGACAATGCTATGTAAGTTGTTTAATACCTATCTTAAAGGGGGGCATCATTGTGGTACAAGTGACTTCTCCCATATTCGATCAATTCTACGAGTTGTTGAAGGGGAAATTTTTAAGGCATTACTCACACCTATGCCGAAGGGAGAAGGACACTGAAGCCCTCATACACCGTAGGCAAACGACGAGCAAGTCTCTAGGCGACTACCTAGACAGATTAAAGAAGGAAGTTGGTATGCTCACCAATTTGAACAAGACTAAAGCGATGGTATATCTGACCATCGGACTCAACCCGATCAAAGAAAAAAACTTGAATTATATATATAAGGGGTGAGAACATTTGAAGGAAGATGGAGATTCGAGAGGGATAGAAGGAGCTCCAAAGAGATAACCACAAATGACATTCAAGACGCTACGAATACTCGTAAGGCTCCAACGAAGACCGAATGGATGATCATAGGTTTAGTGATAAGAAGTAAACATATCGAGACTCAGAAAGGTGAAGAGATAAAGAATCAACTGCGTTTACACCACTTAACGCGCTGATCTTCCAAATTCTCCTTAAAATCAAAGCAAAACCAGGCTTCATCCAACTAAGCAAAATGAAGATGGCCGACCATAAGTACTATGACTACCATTATGATAAGGGGTATAATACTGATGAATGTTTTTACCTGAAGAGCCTGATTGAAAAAATGATCTAGGATGGAGAACTCTATAAATTTGTAAGAGACGTGAGACAAATAGAGAACCCGAAGAGAGATATCACGGAGAGGTGAAGATGATTTCCAGAGGCAGTACCTTCAGACCTGACAATAAAATTCTAGGAAAAGGTACGTTCATCAAGGTAATAATTTATACCAGTTCATCCATGCTAGATAGAGTATGCCTCTTATCTTCATCAAAGAGGGACTATGAATATCTCATATACCCCCATGAAGATTCAATGATAATTCACCCTATCTTGGTAAAAGAGGGTATGGAAAGCATTAGTAGACGGAGGAAGTTCGGCCAATATCTTATTTCATCGGACGTATACCAAGATAAACCTAGCCGGACAACAGATGGAGACATGCCGTGAGGCACCTCTTGAGGTTTTCGGAAGACATCATATACCTTGTGAAGGTATTATTACTTTACCCGTTCTTACGAGTAAAATATCCATATATTATCACAAGGCCTCTAGACACATCAATCACCTACTTGAACAAGTTCTTCAACCAAATACCTTATGTGGTTTTTATCGTTGCCGCCATGAATTTGGCCTCGCACAAAGACAAAGTAACACAAATATATTTCTCAGACACTCATGTTATGAATTTTTATTCAAGTAGAATGCCATATGAGATGTACTCTTTTTTCATCCAAGCTTCTTGCATGATCATTATCCGAGTAACCACTCAACATATAATTACCAGCTCCTTGTACATACACCCATAAACCATTCATATTTAGGAGTGTCTTTAATGTTGCATAAAATCCTCTACATAACATTCTAGTGTAATTTATCAGGCATATCCATGTACAACGGGTTTGTATAAGGTACGTTAACTTGCCAATGATACTTTTGTACAATATGGAATCCACTAATTTACCACTTTCATGTTTTTCTATTTGTACTTTGTACTCCATAAAATATCTATAGTAGTTTATAAGTTAGCATGTTCACCTTCTCAAAGTTCCATAAGCTATTTTCCTTATTTTTGTGAACCCTTTTTTCGGTTTACCTACAAACCAAAGTAGTATGCCCGCTTTGCTTTAGCACTCATGTCAAACTCACTCTTCATCTCCTTCTAAAACTTTAAAATATTTCCAAATCAAGATATATTGACCGTGAATACCATGCTCCAGGTGACTGGAAAAGTCCGTAGATCATTTTAAACAACCGATATACCATATGCTCTTCATTCTTCTTTTCAAAACCAATGAGTTTAGTCATGTATACTTTTTTTCAAAAATCGACAAAAATTTGCAGCTAAGGCTAAGTGATGCAGTTGTCATCCCTGTTTTGTAGCTAACCAATGTGGTTACATCTAAGTGATGAACAAGCCTGACCAGTTTTGCAGCTAACACCAATAATAATCTCACAGGTTTCAACCAAGTTACAAGCGCGAATACTTCATAGTAATCAATCCCCAACTTCTGAACATAGCAACTCGCCAAACGTTTATCCTAATATTTTACTGTCACAATTTCTATCCTTCTTGATCTTATACACCAACTTCAGAATAATAGGTTTATATCCAAAATGGAATTTCTGTTAGCACCTTGGTCATGTTCTTCTCGATTACGTGAATCTCAATTTTATAGCTTCATTCCATTCACTACTGATCTTTGCTTATTTGAATGTCTTTGGGTACATGACACCTATCACACCCTCCAAATCCAGGGTATAAATTTAGGGCATGATTAACACTAACTACTCACTAAACCTGTACAAGTAAGATATAAATAAAATAATTACCCCGAAGTACTACTACTCAGGATCTTTTCAAGGTTAAGGATTAAAAACAAGAATGACAAACCAACTTTATTATAAACCAGTTTAAACAATCTGTCTCAAGAACTCTCTTTATTACAAAACATTATTCTATTCACATTTTAAGTTAAACATCTTTTATTCAAACTACCACTATTACTTATCCTGCTACAACTGATCTGGCAACTCAAAGCTCTCTTCTGGGATAGGGACAAACACCTTTGGTATAAGGGGGTCCGCTGCTTGAATCATTTCTTGACTACTCGAGTTCTGATGGGTTTCATTCTCTACCTTAACTAAAAACAATATGAATAACAATAAAAGGGGGTGAGCCAAAATTGCTCAACAAGCCTGCAACAATATATATATAGTGTAAAGAAAGAAGAATAAACAAACCGGTAATCATCTAGTTTGAACAGCCATCTGTTTCTGTAAAGAATAATAAATGCCATTGCTGGCGAGCGCCAAATGAACGAGACTGGAAACAAGAACCAACATATGCACTATAACCTGCTGATCAGTCAAGATACAGTACATATCTATACCAAAGTGCATAGACCCAACCGACATAAGGGTACCCAGGTAACTATGGCCTCATAATTAAGGGTCCGGTTAATACCCGGCCCACATCGTAACCATCCAGTCCATAGCTTAGCATCCGGAACAATCAGTATACTTGTAATGTATCCCAACATCAGGATATATCAGAGTATATATAAGTAAGGGTATCAACATTGGAATATAAATAGGGGATTCAATAAATTGGGAGAAATCAAGAATCGATATGAAATAGAACAAGAACTAATAACTGTGTATCAGTATATGTGAACCAGAATTATCAAAGTGTAATTCGTATGGAAAGTGGGGTATATTTTACTATTATGATCATAGAATAGGGAAAAAACTTGCCTGGCATGCACTTCACCTCGTATGATTCACTGCCTTCTGTCTCTGGCTTGATTCGCCTTGGTGGTATTGAATCTATCATGGGAAGACATTCGTTTAGATAACTTACTTCATACGCGTATCTCGAATTGATACCATGTACCCCTATTTGTCTACCCATACGATTCTCTCATACTCGCACATATAACATAACACATAAGGTTCACATAATCACGTAAAATATATAGCACATAAAGCACATAATTGACTTTGGGCTCATAGTTATCCTAAGAATCGATACTAGGCTTATACTTACATTAACAAACACTATCTGGTTCAATTTATAATTCTTTGGGATTTATTGGACTCGATTCGACCCCTATTAGGGCCTATAACCAATTAACTACTATAAGACAACTCACTTCTGAAAAAAATTATGATTTATAGTTATTTTTAATGGATTCGTTTCATTTTTCTAAGTCTAAAGGTCTTCGTTTCACTCGAATCGGACTAACGGTTTAATTACTATGCAATAAACAAGATTTAATTAATTATAAATCAATTCTAATTAATTAATCACAATTAATTAAACCTTAATTATATTTTTAAATCATTATTTAGTATTTATTATAATTTAAATTAATTAATCCTTAATTATTAGAATTAATTACAACTTATTACAATTTATTATCAATTATATGATTTAATCGACTATTTACGAATAATTATTCGATACAAATAACTATAATGACATTCTTCGAAGAAATAAACTTTCGCTCGAATAATAATCCAAATTATTGATCAATTACTCGTACAACTATGAGTTACTCACATTATTCGACTAATTATCGAATTATTATTCATATCATTGGATATATTTTTAACCTTATTTATTACTTAATTCTTAAATAATAAATAAATAAATAAATAATTAATTAATTAATCAATTTCGAATTTCTAAATTAATAAAATAATTTAGAAATTAATTATAATATTTTTCAGAATTTAAAACTAATTTTTAATAGATTTTTAGAATTTATAAAACTGATTTTGATTTACTAAAATATAAATATATAATTAATAAATCAAAAATAGAAACAGGGAATTGATTTTCTGGGTTTTCAGGATAAAACCCAGCTCGTTTCCCGGGTTGAAACCAGATCGACTCTAGAACCCGACACCGGTGGCGTTTTTCGACGAGTAAAAATGACGACCAACCACAATAAAACCGCGGTTTTTAGTCTCGTTTCATTCAACAATCAAGCCCAACGATTTTTCCTGTCTTTCTCCTCCTTCCTCCATCGTCCCCAACGTCGGGAACCTCGCAACAGAGGCGGCGGCGTCGTTTTCGGCGACGCTAAAACGGAATCCAACAGACACAAAACCGGTACCATTTGAACGAGGATTCAACGATCTACAATCCTCTAACAACAGAATCATTCAACAATTATCAAATCATCAAACCCGAATTCGAAGAAATAAACCCGAAATTTCAAATCAAAATCAATTAAACTAAAGATATACTAATTGATAACAAAATTGAATAGAGAATCAAAAGAGCTTCACAACGGACACTTACATGTTCGATTTGGTTAACCGAATCACCTTCAAAATCTGATTTGATTTCAAGAACTCCAAATCCTAATTTCAGAGAATTGGGGATTTTCTTGAATTTTCTGAATTTTTATGATTAAATAACTAATTAATTATCAATAAATCAGCTATTTATATTTATGAAAATAATACCCCTAAATATTTGTCCCCAATTTTTATAATTTTTGGGCATTAATAATGAATTTTTAAATATCCATTAAATAAAAAATAAATGTAAAAAATTTCCAAAAATTATGAATATTACAAAAATGCAAAAAAAATGATGTTTGATAATTTCATGATCATAAAAAAGTAAAAATGTGATTTTTGTGGGGGTTTTGACTCCCGAAGGGGTCTGAAAAAGTCATTTTTCGCGAAAGAGGTAAATTTGTAAAATGTCTAGATGTTCAGAATGTCGATGTGGTATAGGCCATACTTGGCAAAATAGGGCCAATGATTTTATTTGAAATACGGGCTTTTAAAACACTGTTTGAGTTGTACGGATTTTGATATAAAACCTATAACTTATAATAAAACACTCAATAAATACCCGAAACACATTTCGATCACAACAGACAACACGTAGCACATAGCAGTTAGGGTTTTATGACTCAACACACTTAATCACAAAATAATACACATATTTATTTTTATTAGAATATAATATAAACGTAATTTATCGGTCGTTACAACACCCATCAGAAGTAGTTCATCTGAAATTTGGCTTTCTTCACTTCCATCATAAACCTCACATAGCAATAGAAAATTTTTGGGTTCGCTAAAATATCTTGATGTCTCAGAGTCATATCCGATACTTTTATTCTTTAGGAACAAATTAGTGAAAGAGTTCGGTGTATGAGGTGACAACATCTCCGTCTCAGTTTCTTCCCGTGTGTTATTTTTTGAATCGACAAAGACGAATGTGTCAAAGAAACGATTAACTTTCACCTCAGAACACTACGAGTTCCACCTCTTTTCTTCCATGAACACAACATCTTGACTGAGATGTAGCATTCCCATATTTGGGCTCTATAACCCATTATCCCTTTTTCCAGGTTCCTTTCTTATATAAATCATAGCCACACTTCTGGCATCATATTTTTCCATACGAACATTTGAAACCTTGATAAGTGTAAAACATCTGAAAATAAGTAGATGATCGAATTTAGGCTTAGTACATGTCCAGGCTAATAGGAAGTCTCTCTAGTCGGTTCCTTTATTGGTAGATGGTTTAAAACATAAACCAAATGCCTCACAGCTATCCACACACATAATTGATAGATTTTTCTCTTTTCTAAAACTCCTAGTCATTGAGATTACCATCATGTTTAGCCTTTCTATGGCCCCATTTTGTTGTGGAGTTTAGGGTGTAGTCAAATGTCCCTTTATACTAGCTTCTATATAAAAAACTTCAATGTCCTTTATTGTGAACTCCCCATACATGTCTGACCTTAATGTTTTAATTATATCATTTTATTCCTTTTCATCAAGTGCGCACTTCTAGTGCATGATCCTGAGTTTTTAATAAAAAATCCACATTGCATGATTGTAATCATCGACCATAAAAAATATATCTCTATTTCCATCCGAAGTGGGTAGAGATATAATATCACATAGATCATCATGTATCAGTTCTAGCTTCTTTTCTTCCATAAATCATGAATGTATGTGAATGATTTTTTACTTGTTTTGACAAAACTAACTACTGCAGTTCGCCTTCGGTTGGAAAAATTTTGGTAGACCTCGTGTCATTCCCTTATTTGACATTGTGTTCAAAACTTAAAAATTGACACTACCTAATTTTGAGTGCCAAATCCAAGTTAGCTCCTCTTCTTTTGATAACAAACACATAATTGCATTTTTTAATGATAATTTTGCACAATCTATTTCCTGACCTCAGCACCTATATTAACAATTTACCTCAATCATCATAAACCAATAAGTAATCTCTCGTTAGCACCACCTTGCTGCCGTCATTTTGTAATTTCCCTAAGTTATAATGTTGTTGCACATCATTGGACCCTAATATACTTCTCTAAGTGTGTGTTCATCTCCATTTTTATACTTGAATCTGATTGTACATTTTCCATCAATATCGACAGTAGACCCATCACCAGAATGAACCTTTTCAATATCGTTCTCATTTAATTCACTGAATTTTTCATGACGCCCAATAATGTGATTGCTGGTGGTTTTATCCAAATTTCACATATTTTTGTGTGACTCGATGTCTCCCTTCTGGACAAAACTTGGAACCACCTTCTTTATTTAATGATACAATGTCACCTCCGTTTTGATCACATCTAGTCAACAACAAAGTGGGTTCATCATCCTCGAATTGGTTGAGGTTGGACTCAAGCTCCTTACTTTTCTCATTTTCAAGTCGTGGTTTCCCGCGCTTTGCTACATAGTGGCCATATATATACAATTAAAAAAGTTCATCGTACTACTATCATTAGTCGTGTTGACACTCTTGTTGGTTCCCTAATCCTTATTTTGTTGTTATTGATGACCTTTATCAACTACGTTCGAGGGTTGTTTCTTCTTCTCTCACATAATCCATGACCACTTCTAGATCTTTGATTGTGGAATGATGTCACCCCAATTTTATTTGTCCACTTTTCCAATTCTTCCTATCAGAGAAGATTTTATCCGCCTGTACTCTCAAACTTTCACTTCATCCTCTCTTCAAGAGATTTGAAATGACCCGCCAATTCCTCACCAATTCCTCAATTTTCATTACATTTATATTTTCAAATTACTCGATATTTGATGCTATTTGGAAAAAATTATGAGGGAGTGCTCGTAAGATCTATCCCACTTTACTCCATTCTTCCATTATTTCCCGAAGTACCACTATCTTGATAAATATTCCCCTCACCTTCATCTAAAAATCATTTACTTACCTTTTAGGGCAAGCCTTTTGCCTTGGCCCAAGGGCTTTCCTTACCTCGAGGAAGGCAAGCTTTTTTTGCTTAAACTACACATACTTTGCACCTTAAAACTTAATTATTTATTTTTACCCAAATTTGACCTAAATCGACCCTTTTGAGGGGGGAAGATGCATTACAAAATTTTAACTATAACACTACATCAAATTATTGTTATAAATATATGAATAAATTTTGAACATTAAAATCTTCAATTTTTAATATCAAAGTAAATTTTTTAAATAAATAAATATTATTACGACTAGTTTTAAAATAAATATTAATATTTTTACAGATCCTTACTTACATGTAAATAAAATAAATATCTTTAATTTTTTTTATGTAATTATAAAAACTTATTTTATCCTTATAACTTAAGGAATATAGTTTTTTTAAATTTAAAAAATTATTTTTTGTTTAAAAAAAGGATAGAAAAAATAGTTGTCAGATTTATGGAAAATTCTATCAAATTAGTTCTTACATTAAATTTAAAATTCTATTAAATGTAATCAAGTAAATAGAAATAATTAGAATTTGGAGACGAATATCACGTGGGCATGAAAATACAAAATTATAACTAACAATTTTATTTAATACAAATTGAAAATGTTCTAGGGAACAAATTCAAAAATATATGCACAAGTATAAATAATTTTGAAAATTGCAGTCTTGAATAATAATGAAATTTAATTTTAGTTACAATTACCAATGTTAACCTCACCAATTAAAATTATTTTACAGTAAATGAAAAAATACATCAATAATTTTAATATGTGAAAATATAATAATTTAATATTAAAAAAATTATACATAAATAAAATATAGAATAGAGAGTATAAATTATAGTTTAAATAAATGATGAACAAATCTTGCTAAGGAAATAGTAAGTTTAAGAATACAAGAATTGAGTGTAGATAGAACAGGAGTGTACGTAAATTTATTTGTTCTTTTTGCCTTATGGGCCAATAACATCACAAATTAGCCCAACTTACAACACATCCTAATTCTTATTACTATACTTTGGTAATCTTAAAATAAGCCCACTATATTTTAAATTGGATCTAACATCTAATTCCAACAAACAAATCAATACCCTAAATTTTTTCACAATATGGTTTTCTGCCGTATGTGGAGCCTCATTTCAACCCAGCCTTAAAAAATCTTCATTTCAATACACTAATCCTACCGTAAAAGGCTTGTGCAGCAGAGCTACGAGACTTTCTGGTTCATTACCCAATTTTGTGATAAATCCCATGTTTGTTTACATCTTATATATTGATAAAAGTGTCTTATTAAGTGTGAATTACAATATATTCTTGTAATCCTTTAAAAGTTATTCATTGATGCACTAATAATTTTATGATCTCTCAACACTAATTTTACCTTTAGAAGGTATATGTTTTCCCATCTTGATCTAGAAGTCACCTAATAAGAACGCCTTAACAAGAACCTAGCTTATTATATGAGTTAGTGAGAATTGAATGTAATCACCACTTTTTATATATAGTTATGAAACTTTTGTAATGCTTAATTTCTTATATACACTAATGAGGTTCCATGTCTAGATGATACCAATTTTAAGTTTTTGCTTCTTTATGTTTGTCATGTTGTAATGGTTATAATGGATTTTTTTAATAAACAAAAGTTTAGAGAAACCATCACAAATTTCCTAACAAGAATTATACAACCTAGTACTTTGTAGATTTTCCTCAAAAATTTTTATTAAGTAAAGGAAATTCATGGCCGAAATTAATTATGTGAATCATTAAGGATAAGCCATGGCTAAACATATGTATTGAATTCATTTAGATGGATAATATCCAAACTAGATGAATAATATATAGATAGACCTACATTTGTGGTGTGGCCATATATAGTTAGATTAGTTTTCTGTGTGAATACTATCAAGTTATTTATCCTGTTTGAGACAATTCCCTTGTTAAAAATTAATCTTGATTCATATATAACTTTGCTTTTTTCATATGGATTGAATGTGATTCAAAACTTAGTTGATTGGGGTGTTATAATTACCCTCTAATAAACTAATCCAATTTTTTTAGTCTATTAAACTGATTTTAAACATTGTTTTTCAAAATTTCTTACATATGTTATAAAATGTTTCTATAGACAATGAAGAAAATGCTCGGGAAATTTACATTCCAAGCTTCACCATTGTTCTCAAATTCATGCGCGTAATATACTTTCAAATTTATTTTATTGCAAAATATTTTATTCTTATTTTCCTTCACTATTCATTTATATGGTATATTTTGTCTTCACCTCTATAATAAATTCACGCCTCTGTATTTTGTCTTCGCCTCTATAGAAAACACATTGTAGAAAATTGTCATTGAAAAGTGCAATTATGCGTCTGTTGTCAAAGGAAGAGGAGCTAACATGGGCACTCAAGATTGGGTCGTGTGAATTTTCAAGGTTTACACAGAATGTCAAATAAGAGAATGGCATGAGGTCTACAAAAACTTTTTCAACCGAAGGCGAACTGCGATGGTTTTGTTGTCGAAACAAGTGAAATAATCATTCATATACATTCAGGATTTATGGCACGAATAAAGTAGAACTGATACATGATGATCTATGTGGCATGATATCTCCCCCAATTTTGGCCGTAAATAGGTATGTATTTTTTTATGGTCGATGATTACAATTATGCATAAGAACGTAAACATGATAATACATAGCACTCAATATAGAAAAAATATATACAATGCCACAGTAAGATTGTACCATATTTATTGTACCATATTTTGTTATAACTAATCTTTAAACATAATCGGTATATACTATTGCTAGGAAAGATATCAGGTTGAGCGGAAATCCTGAGTGTCTCATTTTGAAGTGTGCTTAATGTTTAGACCTCTCGAAATATACGAAGTGTTTAGACCTCACTAATCAATTATGTGACGGGAAAAATAGTCCAGGAAGCTAGAAATATATATTCTTACAAATAATCATTACACAAGGGAATAAACAAAGGCTGGGTATGAATTAAAGTTGCCTCACTGAAGCGCAAATTTGCAGGAATAGGGCAAGAAGATATGACACTAAATAAAGTGTTATACCTGACATATATTTTGTAGCTTTGACCTAAAGCTCGATGATTATGTACTTTGTCCTATAAACTAAACATAAGTCCCAAATCTCCTCGATTTGGGGTTGGGGTGTTACAATCTAGTATTGGAAACATTTTGAAGTTTAAGAAGTAGATGGAGAGTGAGTTTGAAGCGGGCATACTACCTTGGTTTGGAGGTAAACCTAAAAAGGGTTCACAGAGATCAGGAAAATAGCTTACGGAAAAAAGATCTTGAAAAAGGTGAAAATGCTAACTTATAAACCAAATAGATATCATATAGATTCCAAAGTACATATAGAAAAAGATGAAGGTGGTAAATTAGCGGATTCCACCTTGTACAAAAGTATCATTGACGAGTTAAGGTGCCTTATACATACCCATCCATATATTTCATATTATATGGGGGTTTAGAGAAGGTATATGAATAGGCCTGCTAAGTTAACCTACAATGTTGTGTAGAGGATTTTACGCAACATCAAAGACACTCCTAAATATGGATGGTTTATGGGTATATGTACAAAGAGATGGGAATTATATGGTAAGTGGCTACTCAGATAGTGATCATGCATGAAGTGTGCATGAATAAAAAATTATCTCTCATATGGCATTCTACTTGAATAAAAATTCATAACATGAATGTCGGAGGAATAAATATGTGTTGCATTGTCCTCGTGCGAGGCCGAATTCATGGCGGCAACGACAATAACCACACAAGGTATTTGGTTGCAGAACTTGTTCAAGTAGGTGATCGATTTGTCTAAAGGCCTTGTGATTATATATGTGGATATTTTACCGATAAAAATGGGTAAAATAATCATACATTTGCAAGGTATATGCTGTCTGCCGACAACCTCAAGAGGTGCCTCATGGCATGGCTCCATCTTTTGTCCGGCTAGGTTCATCTTGGTATATGTCCGATAAAATAAGATATTGACCAAACTTATTCTGTCGACTAAAGCTTTCCATATCTTATTTTTCTCGATGACAGGGTGGATTACCAGCGAATATGCATGGTGGTATATGACATTCTCGTAGTTCCTCTTTGATGAAGAAAAGAGACACAGTCCGTCTAACAAGGCTAAACTGGTATTAAATATAAACTTGATGAGCGTACCATTTCCTGGAATTTATACTTTTAAGTCCGAGGGTGCTTCCTCCCGGAATTATCTTCACCTCTCCCCGATATCTCTCTTCGGGTAATCTGTTCCTTATCTCAGAACTTTTATAAATTCATTGAGTTCTCCGGCCTTGATCATTTTTTCAATCGACCACTTAAAGTAAAAACATTCATCAGTATTATGCCCCATTATTCTGATGGTTGTCATAGTACTTATCGGTATTCTTCTTGTGGTCGGCCATCTTCATTTTCGCTGGTTGGATGAAGCGTGGTTCGCCTTTGATTTCATAGAAAATTTCGAAGATCAACGCGTTAAGTGGTGTAAACAAAGTCAATTCTCCATACCTTTGCCTTTGCAAGTCTCGATATGTTTCCTTCTTATTAATAACCCTATGATCGTTCCTTCAGTCTTTGTTGGATCCTCGTGAGTATTCGTAGTGACATGACTGTTAGTTACAGTTATCTCTTTGGGGCTCCTTGTATCCCTCAAAAATCTCCATCCTCCTTCGAATGTTCTTACCTCTTAAATATATATCATTCATGCACTTTGGGCATAATCATAAAGAGATGACATGAGCATTTTACCTTTGATTGGGTCCAGTCTAAATGTACCATGACTTTAGTCTTGTTCAAATTAGTAATTATACTAGCTTCCTCCTTGAGTCTGGCTAGGTAGTCGCCTAGAGACTCGCTCGGTATCTTTTTCCCTTCGGAATAGGTGTGAGTAATGCCTTATAAATTTCCCCTTCAACTTCTCATAGGTTTGGATCGAACGAGGGCGAAGTCACTTATACCTCAACGATGCCCCCTTTAGATAGTCTTAAAAATCTTATAAAGCATTGTCTAGTTGAGGCTCATACCAGTCACCTACAACTCATATTTGTCATAATGGTCTTCGAGATCTCCTCTCCCATTGAACTCAGTCATCTTCTGGAATTACTTTTCTTCACCCGGTGTAGGTCGATAGGCTTCAATCTCTTCAAGAACCACGGGTTCATGAATAATCTTTTTGTCCCCAAACAAGGCTTTCTCCAATCTTTTCGAGAGTCATCTTCCTCTTCATCGTTTTTGGAGTCTATAGTCAATACGGCCTTTGTCCGCCTTCTCCCAGGGTGTGAGTCAGAGTCCGCGGACTCATCTTTCTCAACCTGGGCTTATTTCTCTTTTCGAGAACTCTTGGCCTCTTCAGTTTCTTCTACTGAGGCTCATAGCACTTTTACCGCCAATTCTAGATCTTTGCTTCATAGTTTTATCGCTTTGAGTTTCAAAGCATCGGCTCCCATTTTTTGTATTTTACCTGCTCTACTTCTTCCCATTATTTCGATTTTCCCCTTTGTCTAACAACCATCTCAGCCCTCAATTTCTTCAACTTCCCCTGTTCTTCAGGATTTGGAAAGATGTCGACTTCTTCATCAAAATTAGCTTCCAAGTTCCGAGAGGTGACCAAAGGCTGTTTTCAACGGTTCATTTTCTAATCAAGAAACCTAGGAGGGCCTTGTTCATCATTGCTTGTTGTCATCATCTCAGATCTCAGAACTTACTCTCGTATTCCCATAAACGATGCCAAATGTTGGAACCAAGTTTCTACTCGAACGATCTTCGGTTGGACCTGCAAGGAGAAGAATATGAGGTTTTGACTCCCCGATTCACCTTCGGTGTGCGAATCAGTAATTGATCTTTTAGGTAAGATATGAATGTATAAGTAATTGTTGAATATATAATTGTAGATATGATTATGTAAGAAAATAGTAAACTTGGCCCAATATTTATACTAGGTATTGTCTACTCTTAGAGGTAAGTTGAGTGAACCCGGGAATATCAAGGATAACAAGGCATATCCGCCCGTTACATCCCATTTGGACGTGCTAATCATATAGCTTCTTCGGCTTCCTTCGCACTGGGATTCGAATTAAACATACTTTAGGTTAACATATAGTAAATTGTTTATCTAAATAGGCTCCAAAAATGAAAATATAACTCCACTTGAGAAAATATTTACAAACTTTCTTCTCAACCTGCTGCAAAGAAACAAGTGAAAGAAACATTATTAGTTCATCTAACTTTAATAGCTTAACGTCTTTAACAATAAACATGTATACCATAACTAAGTGAAATGTAATGTTTTACAAATTAAACACCTTACGAAATATACATATTATGTAATCAAATTAAATAAAATACTATCATTGTAAAATACATCTTACTGTGAAATTAATAAATTCACTAACCATATAATTTGAATATTTTTTTAAATTTACAACCCGTCGGGCTAAACAAGTACTAGTTTTAAATATTTTTAAAAAATATTTTTTTGAATTAAAGTTAATATTTATACTTTTATTCAAAAAAAGAAATTCGAAAAATAATTTGTGAACGTGTCATTTTTATTCATTTTACAATAATAATGGATTTGTATTTTGGTAAGTATTTGACAAAATAGTGTCTTTATGTGTACTTTTCAACCTTTTTGTGCTTGTCACAAAATTTGTTAGAAAATGTGTCTATTGGAATTTTTTTTGTTAAAAAACAAGTTTATAAACATAAGCATGGTTTTCAATAATAAATTTACATGAATTTTAAAGTGACTATCAATTGAACTGCTTATGTTAGCATGAATTTTAACACTAACACCAACAATACCACTACCAATTCTCCAACTAAGATTACTGCTTCCAATGCCACACCTAAATATATTACTATTGGACTTAATAAAAATAATAGCTTTTTTCCAATAGTAATCCATCTATAGCCATTAACTATTGGACTCAATAAAAATAACAACTTTTTTCCTATAGTTATCCATCTATGACCATTACATCAGCAGCTCATTTAGTGTGGATGAAAATAGCCAGGCAACCTATTCTTGTATTGAAAATATAAGTTCTAAGTTCTTACAATGGTACAATTTTTCCCAAACAAGCCTACATATCCATGAAGTAAGAAATTGCATTTTCAACATTGTGTTTGTTGAAATGAATTTTAATAGTTGTTGGGGGAGCTTCCTGAGGCGGGAAACACCCAACACCCAATATAAGTAAATTTAGTTTGTTATTAGGTTAACACATAATACTTTAGAGTACCTTGTCATATATATATATATATTAAAAAATAATCCCAATATAGTTTAAATTATTTTTTTAATTTTAGTATGAATTTTATATGATAAATTTTGATTTTTTTTCTATATTTTAAAAATCTGATTTAACAAGCATATATGTAAATAAATATTACTCTAATTTATTTTGTATAGTAAATGAAATTAGATTTTTAAAATTAGGTGGTAAGTATTCTATAAAAATGTTTAATTAAAAATTACATTTTCTCAAAAAAATTAAATTTTATTTAATAAAATGATATACAAATTTCCTACTAACCTCAAATACCAATAATATAAGTACCAAATAACTAAAAATAATAAAATACTACTACAAAAGATTCAAATATAAAAACCTTTCAGTATCATGCACAAATTAATTGTCATAAACAAATTAATATTTACATAACAACAATTAATCAAGTTCAATTTATAAAGGTATAAGGTACAAAAATAATTACTAATTGCACTTTGTTTATTTAAACATAAGAATTAAAATAAATTATAAAATTATTGTTGATTTTTATTTAGTTCTTAGTGTATTTGATTTGAAATTATAAAAATGACCTAAAATTGTGGGTAACACTACATATACCTTGTACTATGAGTATATAAGTTGTGTGGCTTAGCCATATGCACTTTGACATAGTTATAATGAATATTTTTTATGATTTTCTATTGTAATGTAAATTTATTATTGAAAATTATCCTTATATTTATAAACTTGCTTTTTACTAACAAATTTTCACTAGACACTTTTTCTAAATAAAATTGTGACAAGCACAAAAAGGCTGAGAACTACATAAAGACACTATTTTGTCAAATACTTTCCAAAATTCAAGTCTATTATTATTGCAAAATGAATAAGGAGTTTTACGAGTCCATTATTATTTATGATAGTTCATAAATTATTTTAGGAGTTTTCTTTTTTTGAATAAAAGTATAAACTAGTACTTGTTTGTCCCACTGATTTGTAAATTTAAAAAATATCCATATTATATGATTAATAGAGTCATTAATTTCATGGTAAGATGTATTTTATAATGTTTGTATTTTATTTTATTTAATTATATAATATGTATATTTTTTTAGGTGTTTAATTTATAAAACATTAAATTTTACTTAGTTATGGTATAAGTGTTTATTTTTTAAGACGCTAGGCTATTAAATAGTGTGTGAATATTTTCTCAAATGGAGGCACTTTTCCATTGTTGGAGGTTCCTATAGAGAAACAGTTTTGGGCGATGACTCAAAAGCCCATAGATGTTAATGCCTACTATGTTTAATTGGAAGCCCAGTGCCAACCAATCCCCAAAAGCTATAGAATAAGGACAAGGCACATACAAATGGGAAGTAACTCATAGATATGCCACTTTCTACTTGATCTTCCTGGGTTCAAGTCAACTGACTACTAAGAGTGGCAATACCCAGTATAAAGATTGGTTCAAGTTTGCTATTTTGATACACAATCATATATACAATTACTAAGTTCTTCAACTCTTACAATTTCCCTTAATTTTAGTTTTTTCTAGACTAGTTTTTTAGTATGATTTTAGTTTTCATTTTTGTTATGTAGCCCGCGCTCCAAGATGCTAGATATGTTTGATTTATTTCAAAGTCGTGGTGAATAAGCTGCTTTACAAGATGATTTGTGGTATATATCATTTGCTGGTCTGCTCTTCTGCTCCATTTATATATATTGAAATCTCTATATATTTGTGTGCATATATTTATTATTTATTATTTTTTATTTCACTAATATTTTCTCAATTTTGTATGTCAGTCCACTTAATTTGTAAATTGAAATGTTTATAATATTGTGTAAATTGAATTTTGGTGGTGCTTTTGTTTCTATATGGATTAAATCATCATACATATTGAATTGAATAATCAATAAATATAGAGTATTTATTTAGTTTGTACTTTAGGTAGATTTTACTTAAAGTTAGCTTTTAAAAATGAGACTTTGGATTATTTAAATTTTATTTTGGTTTATATTTGAATGTTATTTTTGTTTATGTGTGTAGTGAATGAAAGCTAAGTAGATTTTTTTATTTATGTTAGTGTTTAATTTTTAATACCTACTACACATTTTAAATGAAGGTTAATTCTTTTATCTTTGTTTATGTTAAACCATTGTGGTATATTAAGATATGATAAATAATAGGTGTTAAATATAAAACTCTATACTAGTAATATGGTATTATGCTCCAAGTTGATGTTTGTAGGTGAAGGGCAGGTTCACATACAACATGAGCAACAACAAAATATGGGATTTCAGGGTCTCAATCCACATGTTGCTGCTGACCCAGTTTGCGGGAATACATGGGTGATGTGAAGAGGACATTGGTGGAGCTGCAGGGGCTTATTGCTGCTGATGGCCTTCGAGCTTTAATGGGTGGTGGTGGTCGAGGCCTATTTATCAGTCAACGGTCTATGCATTATGCTGTGGTAGGTTTGTTTAGGTAATTTGATTTGTCATTATTTTCTATAGTCATATTAGGTTTTTTGGGTATGTCAACAGTTATAGTTCATTTAGTTTATTTTATTGTATTGTTATGATCATATGTTTAGTGTTGTATACATGGTTTTTAAAAGTTTTAACACTGCTGTGTGATACTAAAGAAATATTTTTAACTTATATCTTTAATTATACAATTGTAATGTCTAGTTCATTGTTGGGTGATCAAATATTATTTACATGATAACAAGTCAACAAGTCTGCTCTTCCACTTGTAAAAAGTTTGCGTCACTGCATAAAAATAACATAAATTCCGACAAATTGCCCGAAATAGATTAAATGGCCCCAATTAAAACATTAAAAAAATATTCTATCTTTGTTTATGTTAAAAGATTGTGGTATATTAAAATTTGATAAAGAATAAGTGTTAATTACAAAACTGAAGACCGACCTACTCTCTACTAGTAATATGGTATTGTGAGTTTGTTATGTAGTCCATGATCATGTATTTCTCAACAGTTCTTGGTTCCTAAAGCTAATTGGATTTTTGGGCTCATACGGGATTACTCTTATTACATTGTTTTCCTATATCAATAGAGGCATCAGTTGCACCTGTTATTATTTTTATCGTAATCTTTTCCATGTTTGGCATTGCATAAGGCATTAGTTTAATTGATGCCTTTGTTAATCTAGATTTAAAAAATGTTAAATTTTTGTGGACATCTCGTTCTTGATAGAGTATATATTTATGTATATTTTAAAGGATTTTATTCTCATATTTATAATATTATATCATTAATTGTATATTATTAATTAGAGTTTAATTTTTTATGACAGAAAATAAAGAATTGCCAACTTTAGATGGAATTGGGCTTATTTGGACTTATTGGGATTTATTGGGCTGCACGCGCATACATCACTGTTTGGGCTTTAACTTGAGTTCTAGACATCAGAATTGGGAGATCTTACCACCCATACGAATCTAATAGAATTATCTACGGTTTAGAAGTGGTCCAACATAAATAATCCAACTGGAGCAGCCCAGAATCAAGCATGAAAGATACAAATTTTACATCAAAGTCCAATTTATTTTGGGAAAAGCATTGAAACTCTTTATTATATATTAGGTTTTATATATTGTATACAAAAAACCATAACATAACATAGTATAGAATAAAGTTAGCCGTATTCTTGAGAGAAGGGATAAAAGCATCTTGAGAGGGAGATTGGAAGAAGGAGTGAATGGATTCACCTAGATTCTAAAGAAACTTTAAAGTTATATTCTACGTGCATCAGTTCTTAAATTCATGGTTTGCGTTCCTAATATACATTTTGTTTATCATACCATGAGTACCTAATTCATTAATCCAAGAGTTTGGTAGTATTGAGTTGACTTAATATGTGTGTTTGATTATATTGTGATTTTTTTATTATTATTAATCTGTCATTGAACACTTTATACAATTAGAGGAGTACTATTCTTTAGGAGTTATAACGAATCAGGAGAGGAGTTGTAATTCTTGTACATGATATAATAGACACAATTTAAGTATTAGATAAGGAGATTGATATGAGAATTGTGAAACTTATGATTCTAGGTTTTTAATAATCTTTAATTGTATTTTGTATGACAGTGGGAATGGCGTTCAATGGATAGTTGTAGGCAATACAATCTACCTTGGGAGAGGATTTTATAAACCTTAGAAGGATTGTTTTTTAACAAAAAAATAACACAAATTAGACATTCATGATAGCCATTGAACAACCCTTATTCTTGGATTGTTTCTCTCAAATATCTTATATAACTTTTATTTGTTTATTAGACTAAAATAATGAATAGTTAAAAAAGCCACAAAATTAATATCCACACTTCTGAATTGTAAGAGAAAAAAGACTTGAAATTGGTGTTAATATCAGTCCTTCCCCGATAACGGACTTCTAAAAATACACTTCAACAAATTGGCTCTGCTGCCAAGGAAGGGAGCATATTGATTTTGAGTTATTTGTTTCTTGTAGTATGGATTTTTTTCTTTGTATATAGTTTCTTCCATCTTTTTGTTTTTCTTTGGTGTGTCTACAGGTTTCTTTGAGGTGGACAACGTAAAGTTTTGAGTTGAGGAGATGACATGAATAATAATTTTGGTTGGGATAACGCTCAAGATTTCATCAATAATCAAGAATGATATCAAAGTTTTTATTCTTTTCAGGATTTTAATGGGTATCAGGTGAACTCGTTCAATTGTTACAACTCATATTATACTCCATACCCTTCTAGCACATATTTTTCATATGTATTCAATAGGTTGGTACAATGAGAATGCTAAAAAGAAATGTTTTATTAAGGAAGTTCAACTTGTGAAGCATGATGGTTGTCTTCAAGTTCCTCCTTATGTCAATTTTTCAATGATCCATGATTCTTGTTTAGCAATTGATGATAATTTTGTGTTTGATGAGACTACTTGACTATAGTCCCATGTGTGATAATGATAATTTGGTAGACAAAGTAAATAGTGATGAGTGTCCAATTAAAATTGGGGAGAAATTTAAGATTGATAAAATTAAAAGGCTTGCTTATGAATATAAAGATCCAATTTGGGAGGAGTTTATGAGTCGCACTTATGAAGATTATTGTGACGACTTTTCTAGTTATTTTGATTTTTTGAGGTCTCTTATGCAAGTGAGGATCATAAAAATTTTCTTACATTTTTGTGGATCAAAGGTATGTTTGCACATTATAATTATATTAATGATTCATACTTATGTGCATTTATTAACTGTTTCACCACATTGATAATGTTAGTTGCATGTACAAGTCAAGCTAATGACATTAAAGAAATGCTCCTTGGGAGACAACCTAATATGTTAATTGTCAAATTATAGTCATAAATTACCATAATTATGTATATCTATTAATATTAAGTTGTTGGATTGTGCAGATGAAAGAAAATTTAGTGATTTACAAAATCAGCAGCATTCTCAAGGCTTTTATCAGCATTCTGAAGGACTTTAGCAAAACAGAAGCATTCTCAAGGCCTTTACCAGCATTCTCAAGGGCTTGACCCCTATTCTAAAGGCCTTGATCTCTTGTTCTTTTAAAAAAAGTTTTATGTACATTATTTATGTTACTTGTTCATATATATATATATATATTATGTACATTATTTATTAGTTTTATTATTCTTAGATTATTATTATTACTATTATTATTATTATTGTTGTTGTTGTTATTTTATTACTTTTATATGTATTTGTAAATTATTTTATAGTTTACTAATACATATATTATGTAGACTTTTTTGTATATTTATATATGTATATATATATATAACTAATATGTAAAATATTATATATATTTTTTTTTATTCAGATTTTTTTCTTAGGATACTATGTATAAGTAAAAACAACAAAACAAAAAAAAGGAACATAGAGCGGGGTTTTGAAACAACGAGTGAAAACATCTAGTTTGAGTGTGAAAAACTATGTGTCATTGAAGAGTTTTAAACCTGATATAAGAAACACACACACCTGTTTACACTTTGAAACTGGAGAAAGAAAAACTTAATATATTATTATCACAGCTCACAAAACTGGTTACAGGCAATGGAAATATAAAACAAACTAGCTAAAAACAAATTCCTACAAATCAGCAACGTTTACATAAAGCACTCCTAAACTCACCATGACTCTCCTAAAGAAACTGAACCCACGTAAGACTCAGTCTTTTACTAAAAACATGCCTAACAAATGCCATTATTAACAAACAACTAAATCAGGTAAATAAACTAGTTAAGTTTAGATTAAAACCCAACAAAACACTCCCTTAATCTAAACTTATGCAGACAACTTCTTCATCCCAAGCAAATCACGCATACGCTCGAACTTGACTGCTCCCAGGGCCTTTGTCAAAACATCTGCCTTCTGTTCGTTAGTGCTAACATGCTTGAGTTCAATTTCTCCTCTCTCAACACATTCTCTAATAAAGTGATAACGAATGTCTATATGCTTGCTTCGACCATGAAACATTGGATTCTTTGCCAAGTCTATAGCAGACTTATTATCCAGATACATTACCACAGGACCTAGCTTGACATTGACGATTTGACTTAGCAATTTCTGCAACCATACACCCTGGCATGCTGCTGCCGTAGCAGCCATGAATTCAGCTTCGCAAGAAGAAAGAGCAACACACCTCTGCTTCTGAGAGACCCAAGTTATCAAGCTGTCATTTAGATAGAACACTATGCCTCCTGTGCTCTTCCTATCTTCAATATTTCCTGCCAAATCACTGTCAGAAAACCCCGATAATATGTAGTTACCTGTTCCTCTTACATAGTGCAGACCATAATCCAAAGTGCCTTTTACATAGCGTAAAATACGTTTCACTGTACTATAGTGGAGTTCTGTGGGTCTCTCCATATAGCGGCTAACAATCCCTATAGCGAAAGCTATGTCAGGACGAGTATGAACTAGATATCGAAGACCCCCCACAATGCTTTTAAACTGAGTTGGATCTATAGGCTTCCCGGTTTCATCTTTATGCATCTGCAATTTTTCTTCCATTGGATACTTTACTGGATTGCATTCAAACAAACCAGCCTTCAGCAGCACTTTCATCGCATATGCACTCTGTTTCAACTCGATGCCATCAGCAGTTTGCTTCACTTCTATTCCCAGATAGTGAGAGAGCTTTCCGAGATCACTCATTTCAAAAGATTCTGTCATCTGCTTCTTGAAAAAATTAATGCTTTCAACACTAGTCCCTGTGACTAGTAAATCATCAACATAGACTCCCACCAGCAAGACTTCATTACCGATTCATTTAGTGTACACAGCTGGTTCATAAGGACATTTGATAAAACCCAGATTCTTCAAGCACCAGTTAAGCTTTGCATACCAGGCCCTTGGGGCCTGTTTTAATCCATACAAGGCCTTAGCTAGTTTATACACAAGATTCTCCTTTCCCTTCACCACAAACCCTTCTGGCTGACACACATACACATCCTCACTTAACTCACCATTTAAAAATGCCGACTTTACATCAAGATGATGCACTTCCCAGCTATTTTTAGCAGCAAGTGCAAGGAGTAAACGGACTGTTTCCAACCTAGTTACTGGAGCAAAAACCTCCTCATAATCCACACCGTGTTTTTGAACATACCCTTTTTCTACAAGCCGCGCTTTGTACTTTAAAATCCTCCCTTCCGTGTCCCTTTTTATTTTATACACCCATTTCAGTCCAATGGGTTTGTGCCCAGTTGGTAACTCAACCAACTTCCAAGTCCCGTTTTTCTCTATGGCTTCGATTTCGTCTGTCATGGCCTTTTCCCATGATTTTTCTTTTATTGCCTGACTGTAGCATACAGGTTCCTCAATCCCCATCAGCATCAACTCATCATGTAATTCCACCTCTTCAGTATCATTGTAAATATCAGAAAGTTTCCTGAAACGCCTGGGCTCACTTTCTTCATCAGACGATTGAATGGTGTTATTCACACGACTTTGTGTTGGTGTAGCAATATCAGAAAAATCACTTACAGAATCTGTTGTTTCACCATCTGCTTCTTCAACCGTTTTTCCGTTTACTATGACAAATGAACTTTGAGAATTGTTGTCCTCGAAGCCCTGTTCCCATGGCCAGCTTTTGTTTTCTTCAAAAACAATATCTCGACTAACTTGGAGGGAGTTAGTTTTAGGATCATACAACTTGCAGCCCTTTGTACCGGGCTCTTTTCCCAAATATACCAAAACTTTACTTCTATCATCCAATTTAGTTACTTTGACACTAGGAATTTTTACATGTGCAATGCAACCAAAAATCTTTAAATATTCGAGATTTGGAATCTTACCTGACCATGCTTCGTATGGTGTCTTCCCAACAACAACCTTAGTTGGTAACCGATTCAGCACATAAATTGAGTGTCTTACTGCTTCTGCCCAGAACTTGTGTGGCATGTTTTTCTCCTTTAGGAAGCTTCTTGCCATTGCTACAACCGTCCTATTTCTCCTCTCAACCACGCCATTCTGCTGTGGAGAATACGGTGTTGTATAATGTCGTTGAATTCCAGCATTCTCACAATATTCAGTAAATTTACTCGAACAGAATTCCCCACCTCGGTCTGTTAGAACACATTTATCTTTCGTTCAGGTCGATCTTCCACTAATGCTCTGAATTTCTTAAAGTACTCGAATGCCTCATCTTTTGTAGTTAGAAAATACACCCACATTAGTCTACTATAATCGTCTACCAACAAAAAGAAATACCTCTTTCCACCAGGTGTTGAAGGCGATATAGGACCACAGATGTCTCCGTGCACAAGGTCCAGGATTTTCGAGGCATTAAAAGAAGTTCGTTGAGGAAATGAAGACCTTACTTGCTTTGACATTAAACACCCTCTGCATATTTCATTTGGCTGAACAAATTTTGGTAAGCCTCGAGCCATCTCTTTGTCAGACATAAGATTCATAGCTTTGAAGTTCACATGTCCGAGCCTACAATGCCACAACCAAGAATCCTCTTCTGCCTTTGACATCAGACATGCAGGTTTGCTTCCTTCAATGATTATTTTATACAATCTGTTTCTTGAACGTTTAACTTTTACCAATAATCTTCCATCTTTGTCGTTGACCCACAACAAAGCTCCATGAAGTACCACTTTGCAACCTTCTTCTGCTAGTTGACCCAAACTAATAATATTGTTGCAAAGAGAGGGAATAAAATATACCTCACTCAACCCATGTTCCTCACCAGTTTGACACCTCAAAACCACTGAACCTTTTCCCTTTATTGTGACAGTGGATCCATCGCCAAAACGTACTTCACCAGTCACACTTTCATCAAGCTTAGTAAATTTCGAACGCACTCCCGTCATGTGGTTACTAGCTCCATTATCAAGGTACCATAAATTTGACTCCAAATTTGCTTCAGGTTCTTGCTTTAATTTTGGCATCACGTTCCTTTCATCTAACAAAAACATTTTTTCTTGTTTTTCATCACACTCCGTTAAAAGCAAGGCCGGTTCATCATCTTCAATTTGAGTCAAATTTGCCTCTTGTCTTGATTCCTTCTCTCATTTTGGTTTACGACATTCAGAAGCATAATGTCCCAAGATGCTGCAATTGAAGCATCTCACCTTGCTCTTGTCTCGGTATCCTCGGTTTCCTTCCTTGTTTCTAGATTCAGCATCCCGCTTACCCTTCTGATTTTGTGACATTTTCTTCAGCCACTCCTCCCTAGTAAGCAACAACTGTCCATTCTGAGCTTCCTTTTTCATCCACTCCTCCTCTGTCAATAACAGCTGATTACCCGAGGTCTCCGTAGTCCCACGAATTCGTTCTTCATGAGCTTTGAGTCGTCCCAAGGTTTCTTCAACTGTCATTTCTTCAAGATTGCCAAACTGTTCTATCGTAGAGGCAATTTGAAGATACTTGGCTGGCACTGCCCTGAGAAGTTTCTTGACAACATATGATTCCTCCATTATCTCACCCAAAAACGTATGTTTGTTACGATACCACACAGCCTCATACAGAAATCGTCAATCTGCTCGGTTTCTTTCATGGTTAGAGACTCTAGTTCGGCTCTCAAGGTCTGCACCTTCGCCTTCTTCACTCTATCAGCACCTACACACATGGTTTTTATAGCCTCCCAAGCCTCCTGTGCCGACTTCTTCTCCGCTACGGACAGTAAAATCTCCTCTGGAATACTCTGGTAAATTATTGCCAACGCCATTTTGTCTGTACGAACCTCAACCTGTGACTTCTTACCATCGGACTCAATTGCCTCCCACACGCCTTGTGCCTCCATATTAACTTTCATCTTTAACGACCATGTCGTATAGTTATTCTTTGACAGCATAGGATAGTTGAGCCCCAGTGTTCCCTCCTTCGACTTTGACACGTCCATAGTTCTCTGTTTAGGCATATACTTTGGCATACACTACGAGGCTCTGATACCAGAATGAAGAGTTTTAAACCTGATATAAGAAACACACACACCTGTTTACACTTTGAAACTGGAGAAAGCAAAACTTAATATATTATTATCACAGCTCACAGAACTGGTTACAGGCAATGGAAATATAAAACAAACTAGCTAAAAACAAATTCCTACAAATCAGCAACGTTTACATAAAGCACTCCTAAAATCACCATGACTCTCCTAAAGAAACTGAACCCACGTAAGACTCAGTCTTTTACTAAAAACATGCCTAACAAATGCCATTATTAACAAACAACTAAATCAGGTAAAATAAACTAGTTAAGTTTAGATTAAAACCCAACAGTCATTTGATCAACGAGGAGGCTCTGCTACTTCAAATTGGATGCTTACTTCGCACATGTGGGTTTCATCCCACCATCTCGACGGTGATCTTCGTCATGGGAGTCTTCTTATTTTTTTTCATTATGTATGGTCTTTATTGTATAGTAAAATATTTCTATGTTATTATGGGATGATGATTATTGTTCCTTTGGGACAAGAAACATGCTATGTTGGGGGTGTGTTTATGTGTGTGAATTATATGGTGATGTATTAGTAGTAAAAAAAATAAACAAATTAAACAAAAAATTGCATTATACCATGTAGGTGCATTCCATTGCATATCATATCATAATTTCATTTTAGTAGTAGTCCAAGTCAGTGACCGATGATGTTAATATGTGTAGCTTATTTTTTACTAGTTCTTTCTAAGATCAAGTTTTAATGATGTTACATGCGTAGTGTCACAAGTGCAAAATTTATTTCTTGACACGACTCATTATACTCTAGAAGTAATACTCAGATATCCTTATTTATTGAGGGTTATCCTCTTGTTGATTATTAGAATTTTGACTATTCCCTTTTGAGCTTTGTATGTAAACGCTTAAGTTTGAGGGGACTTTGTGCCTAGTAACTGAAAGCCTTTTATGGTTTGAGATTGTTGACCCAACACTCGCTATATGGGTATTAGTGCATAAATTTTTAGGGATCTCGACCATTGCATAATTAAATAAGCCACTTAAATATTTACGAATGTACAATATGGTTTGCAAAGCTTTTTGGCGGTCGTAACTCACTTACACTTAAGAGCCACCCAACCTTTAGACCGAGCTTGTGAAGTCATAGGGCGGTCGTAACTCACTTGCACTGAGGAGCCACTTAACCTTAGGCTGAGCATAAAAAACCATATATAGTTATATAGTAGTATCGTATCAATACATATGTACTTGTGTCCGTTATGTGGTCATAGTGTGGTGTGAGTGTGATGTGTCTAAACTTGTTACATATTCTAAAGGTGATATCTGACTTGGTATGAACTATTATATTTGAGATCCTTTGTATAGTATATGATTTAGGTAGAAGTTTCACATTTCATAGATTAAATAGAATTTTTGTGGGTACATTCACTATAGACCCTCACGAGACCTTACTCGTCCACTAGGGCTACCCTCGGGTTTAAAAGGATTATTGCATATGCCAAATGCAACCGTGATCACCTTACGAAACTGGTATTAATTAGTAGTTTACTATATGAGTTTGAACGAGGACGTGAAAAATACTAAGTGTGGGGATATTTGATAGAATATATATTTATATATATTTTGAAGGATTTTATTCTTATATTAATAATATTATATCATTAATTAGATAATATTAATTAAAGTTTAATTTTTTATGACAGAAAATAGAGAATTCCCAACTTTAGATGGAATTGGGCTTATTTGTACTTAAATGATAAGGAAATTCGGATTTATAGGGTTGCACGCGCATACATCAATGTTTGGGCCTTAACTTGAGTTCTAGAAATCAGAATTGGGAGATCTTACAGCTCATGCGAAGCTAATAGAATTATCTACGGTTTGGAAGTGGTCCATCATCAAGTATCCAACTGGAGAAGCCCAGAATCAGGCCTGAAAGACAGGCTACGAATTTTACATCAAAGTCCAATTTATTTTGGGAAAAGCATTGAAACTCTTTATTATATATTAGGTTTTATATATTTTATACAAAAAACCATAACCTAATATAGTATATAATAAATTTAGCCATATTCTTGAGAGAAGCGATAGAAGCATCTAGAGAGGTAGATTAGAAGAAGGAGTGAAGGGATTCATCAAGATTACGAAGGAACTTTAAAGTTATATTCTTTGTACATCAATTCTTAAACTCATGGTTAGTGTTCTTAATATACATTTTTTTTATCTTATCATGAGTAGATAATTCATTAATCCAAGAGTTTGGTAGTATTCGGTTGGCCTAAAATGTGTGTTTGATTATATTGTAATTTTTTTATTATTGTTAATCTGTCATTGAACACTTTATACAATTAAAGGAGTATCTAACTTCTAATTGAATCTTTAGGAGTTACAACCAATCAAGAGAGGAGTTGTAATTCTAGTACATGATATAATAGACATAATTTAAGTATTAGATGGGGAGATTGATATAAGAATTGTGAAACTTATAATTCTTGGGTTTTAGTAGTCTATAATTGTATTTTTTATGACCATGGGAGTGGCGTTCAATCACTACAAGAAAAAAGTCCATAGACATGGTTTTTGGCCGATGTCTATGATGATTGGCAATCGATGTTGATGTCGGTGATGTCTATTCTAGACATCGGCCATAATACGATTTCTTTACTGGCTTAGACATCGTTTCTCGAAAAAACTGATGTCCATGCATTGTTTTTTACAAAAAATGTTAGAAATAAATAATTTAATAAATAAATTACACTTGTTACAGTAGATTAAACATATAATGAGCTATGTTTTTTACCACATAGACATCATATATTTTCTTTTAGGTGATGTAAAATCAGATATTAAACATCGATTTATTCAGTAAAAGGCGATGTCTATAGTTGCACATAGACATCAATTATATCCCAAACAAAGTGATGTCTATGTTCAATTTACACTTGAATATGTCTATCTTTGACATCAGTTTTTTTATCAAAAATGATGTACATTAACTTTTTTGACATCAATTTTTCTTCTTTAAAAGTGATGTACAATTGTTTTTTGACATCAGTATTAATTCATTAAAATGCGTGTTTACATCTCAGTATTTCAGCACTCTTTCTATTTTTGAAGTTATCAACTTGTTAAGGCATGAAAGGTTATCAACTTCATGATCAAATTACATCTTTGAATAACTACAAGCACTAGGATTGGCCAATAAACACTCCTACAGCAAAGCAAGTACAGCATATATGGCATTAACTTACAAGATAATGCATGTTCCAGAGCCATTATCTCGAAGGCAGCAAGTTTTCTTGGCCTCTGCATTTCACCTGGATTAACATAACCTACAAAATGAACAGGTATGAGAAACAATAGTCTACACTAAATCAGCTCTAAGTACTACTAGGAAGCAGGTAGCTATTTAATCTTATTTTGTTTAAATAATTAAGATTCATCTTGCTACAAGTTCGAACTAAAGAAAACTAGGTTAGTACATGAAAAAAGGAAACCAACTAACATACCAGGTTTGTACCAATAATAACTGAGAAGAAACTAAGTAGCTATCCAGGTACTTATTGCTTCTTACAACACGTAAATATTCTAGAAAAAAAACCCTCTAGTATTTTTCATTATACATGTCAGTGTATACAGCAGAAAAGAATAACAAGATAAAAACAGAGAGTCCAACTACCCTTCACCACTTTGTATAACTACCACACAGTGCAGGTACACATCTGCATACTAGGGCATCTGTAATTTTCTTGCAATGGTTCATTAGACTTACCCTCTCTGCAATGCTTCGCGGATGACTAGCAAAGCCTCTTTTATGCCCGAATTTTACATGGAATGGAGTCTTGCTGAAACTACAGAAAATTCTCCATTGTTGCCATTTCAGCAGAAGTGTTTGGCAAGCTCGGTTGGTGAACTAAACTAGATGTGTAATTGTTCAAATCATCATTCTAGTACACCAGGAAAAGAAAGTAATTCAAGTGATTAACAAGAACAAATAAATAGTGAATAAACACCGTTCACATACCTGCTTGTCCAGTCCAGTCCTATTGGATAACATCTTCACTTCACCATCTCTCTTTCTTTTTATGCTGTTGCTGGTAGGACCATTGTGTAAATTACAGACGTAGCCCTATTGGAATTTCCTCCATTATGTCCATTGGCTAAGTATGAATCATTTGCATTAACACGACTCAGAGGCATGAACCTCGAGGGAGAAGAAGGCCCAGATGAGAAATTCATATGATCACCCAATTTATTCATTGGGGAGCTTAATCATGTATTAGTCTTATTATAAGATCTGAAGTTTCCCACATCATTCATCCCCGAGAATCATGTTAATAAGCATCAGGTTCTTAGCAGCCCATACAGAATCATTGCAACAATAATACAGAAATCACAATACTAAAAATAGTATCCATATTTAAGTTTTAACTTACAACATGTTATTTTATGACACATACAAGACTCAACCAAAACTAAACCAGGTCATAGTGTTCAAAATTTTTTTTGTTTTGTCAACTACATAGCATGGCACATACATCTGTTTCAACTTTCCACAAAATTAAAGCAAAATGAGCTATTTCAAATATAAATATGTGATAAATCATTAATCAGTGATGACCTTTTGCAGGAAAGATCCAGCACACCAGCACAAACAAGCTTTTAGATGTTCATTCCTCTAGATCCAAACAAAAAGGCAAGTAAAAGGTCATAATATAAAACCAAAATAAACAAAAAGATCACAGATTGGATCAGTATTCTTGCACATGTACTTAAACTATCACATACATTTGGAGTTCCTTATTTATGCAACCATTCAAAATTATTCTAGTAAATATATAGCTCATCATCATATATAAAATTTGAAGCAACAGATAAATAATAAGAGGCAGTGATGTACCAATACTAATATCATTTCCGAAAACGTCAAATCTATTAAACATACTCAAATAAGTAAATTAGGGTTACAATTTCAAAAAAAACCAAATTTAAAAAATTTAGGGTTACGATTTCAAAAAACCCCAATTGAAAACTACTCGCAGAGAAGACCATATTTTAAAATAACATAGTAAATTCACTTACCAATTCGAGTTTCTAAAATGATAACCAAGTACAGAAGATCCTAATTCAAGGTTATCCTCTTACCAGCTTAGCATAAAAAAACGGAGAGAGATGGTGGAGATGATGGTGGTGAGCAGAGCGGCGGTGATGTTTGTGAGTGGGGGTGGTGAGTGGTGGAGATGATGATGGTGGGGTGAGAGAGTCGGATGAGGGAGAGAGCTTGTGTGTTCATTTTTTTTAGTTTTTAGTTTTTTTAGTTATGTGTCTCGTGGGGGAAAAAAAAAAAGCGGGGAGAATATTTGCCAAGGGGGAAATTTTTTTGGCTAAGGTGGAAACAAAAATATAGTGGGCGTGGAGTGAATTTTTTTTTGCAACTTTAGACATCAGTTTTAGAATAACTGATATTTTAAAATAACATAGACATCATAAAAACACGAGATGATGTTATTAATTCTTTTAACATCAGCGGCATCAGCAACTGATGTCTAATGTGTGACGTCTATTTGACTTTTTCTTGTAGTAAATGGATAGTTGTAGGCACTATAATCTACCTTGGGAGAGTATTTTATAAATATTGGAAGGATTGTTTTTAACAAAAAAATAACACAAATTAGACATTCATGATAGCCATTGAAGAACCCTTATTCTTGCATTGTTTATCTCATATATCTTATATAAATTTTATTTGTTTATTAGATTAAAATAGTGAATAGTTAAGAAACCCACAAAATTATTATCCACACTTCTGAATTGGGTGAAAGTCACTGAAAAAGAGAATAAAACCATCGTCGATATAAAACATTTTTGTAAATAAATGGTAGTCACTGAAAATGTGGGTTACATGCTTTTATATAAAAGTCTTATGCACAATCATTCAGAAAAAACATGAATAAAAGAAACCGTAGTTTGAGGAGGCCTGGAACAAATATTTGAAAAAATTAGAAATTGTTTTTTCTCAAGGGTGCTGGTAAACCGTTAAGTATTGAGGCAATGGTTTAAATTTTTAAACTGTTGTCTCTTCCTTTCTTAAACAAGTGTTCATCGACCATTGTGTTAAGTTGCTTCTAGTAACAGTTTAGTGTTATGTGCATTAAGCCGGCAATGCAGTATTTTGAATTAGTTTGGGTTAGTCTTGGTTGTTGCTAAAATAGAGGAAATAATGGAGATGCACACATTTTGAGTAGTTTACCAAGGCACTGTTGATTAGGTTTGGGCCGATCGAGTATGATGATCCTTCCGAGTCCATACACCGGCTCAAGATGAAGTGTATCTTTGGTAGCCTTTGCCCTTATAGACATCCACCTCTACCTATTCAATGAAAAAATTCTTTAAATAAGTACCTACAAAAAATATATGAGTAAATATCTCTTATCATCTTCTCAATTTAAGGAGAATCCCATGTTTTCCTTCTCGTGGGGATTCCATATTTTCCTTGGTGAGGACAAGCCTTTTGCCATGGCCAAGCCCTTTCCATACCTTTACCAAGGCAAGCTTCTTTTGCTTAAACTACACATACTTTGCACCTTAAAACTTAATTATTTATTTTTACCCCAATTTGAACTAAAATGACCGTTTTGAGGGGGGAAGATGCATTACCAAATTTTAGCAAATTATAATTATAAATATATGAACAAATTTTGAACATTAAAATCTTTAATTTTTAATATCAAAGTAATATTATTATGACTAGTTTTAAAACAAATATTAATATTTTTAGAGATCCGTACTTACATGTAAATAAAATAAATATCTTCAATTTTTTCAAGTAAATATAAAAATTTATTATTATTCAACTAAAATGACCCTCTTGAGGGGGGAAGATGCACTATCAAATTATAATTATAAATATATCAACAAATTTTGAACATTAAAATCTTCAAATTATAATTATAAATATATCAACAAATTTTGAACACATCGTAATTCTTATTAGTATACTTACCTAATCTTAATCTAAGCCCAATATATTTTAAATTGGACCTAACATCTGATTCGAACAAGCAACTTAAAACCCTAAATTTTTTCACAATATGGTTTTCTCCTGTATATGGAGCCTCATTTCAACCCAGCCCTAAAAAATCTTCATTTCAATACACTAATCCTCTCCTAAATGGCTTGTACAGCACAACTACTAGACTTTCTGGTTCATTACCCAATTTTGTGATAAATCCCAGGATTGTTTACATCTTATATATTGATAAAAGTGTCTTATTAAGTGTGAATTACAATATAATCTTGTAATCCTTTAAAAGTTGTTCATTGATGCAGTAATAATTTTGTGTTCCCTCAACACTAATTTTACCTTTAGAAGGTATATGTTTTCCCATCTTGATCTATAAGTCAGGTAATAAGAAAAGTTAATAAGAACCTAGCTTATTATATGAGTTAGTGAGAATTGAAAGTAATCACCACTTTTTATATATTGTTATGAAACTTTTGTAATGCTTAATTTCTTATATTCACTAAAAATATGAGGTTCCACATCTAGATGATACCAATTTTAAGTTTTTGCTTCTTCATGTTTGTCATGTTGTAATGGTTATAATGAATTTTTTTAATAAACTAAAGTTTATAGAAACCATCACAAATTTCGTAACAAGAATTGTACAGCCTAGTACTTAGTAGATTTTTCTCAATTTTTTTATTAAGTTAAGGAAATTCATGGCCGAAATTAATTATGTGAATTATTAAGGATAAGCCATGCCTAAACTTATGTATTGAATTCATTCTATGGATAATGTTCAAAACTAGATGAATAATATGCCTACAACTGTGGTGTGGCCATATATAGTTAGATTAGTTTTCTGTGTGAATACTATCATGTTATTTATCCCCTTTAGACAATTTCCTTATGAAAAATTAATCTTGATTCATATATAATTTTGTTTTTAAGATATGGATTGAATGTGATTCAAAACTTAGTTGATTTGGGTGTTATAAACCACCTTAAAAACATTACCTTGTAATAATCTAATCCAATTTTTTTACTCTATTAAACTGATTTTAAACATTTTTTTCCAAAATTTCTTACATATGTTATCAAATGTTTCTATAGAAAATGAGAAAATGCTCGGGAAATTTACATTCCAAGCTTCACCAGAGTTCTCTATTCATGTAGGTAATATACTTTCAAATTTATTTGATTGCAAAATATTTTATTCTTATTTTCATTCACTATTCATTTATATGGTATATTTTGTCTTCACCTCTATATTAAATGTACACTTAGGGTGAATAGATGTTATTTCTGGCTAACATCGATTGTCAAATATTATCAAATAATTGTCAATCTGTCGAGAAAACATTTTATTACGGCCTATTAATTATATGCTTTCAAAGAGCACAGGATCGTTATGCAACAGAATATAAGTAACAACAAATAAAATAAAACTGTGAAATTTAGGCAAGTTGGACCCTGTTGCCTAATGGGCTACGTCGTTGTACTTTCAAAGAGAATATATCATTAATCACTGAATTGATACGATCACAAGATTCAAATCACGATCATAAGATTCAAAAACTTATCACCGATATTAACTTGCTCATAATCGTGTTATGTTAATCAAATTATCTCCGCAACTTATACTATTTAATTACAACCTTTTATAGCACACTAATTCCCTAAGTCCTCTTTTCCCAAACTTCCTACTCACTAATAACAATTGTGCACCTTAAAAAATACAAGTTACTTGAAAAGTACAACTCAACTAATAAACCCAATTAGAAATACACGTATATGATTAATGCTAGAACATAATATGAAATCATATTCAACAAATGCATAATTGTATTTTCATAAAGCTATGATGTATACTCGAGGGTACTCCCTAAAATGAGTATATACACTAGTATATATAAAATACGTTAACTATAAAATATTAAATAACCCACAACCGTCTTCAACTAAATCAACGTTTAAAAGTTTACACTTTGGTTTGTTTAATATCCGGGATAAATAGAAAGTATAGTACAATCCTAAATGGTCTCCTTGAAGATAATAAATGATATTTATCTTATTGTCTTTTCATACAAAATATGTGAGATAGTTTTCAATCATCACAAAGATGTTATGTAAAATATGGGCCTATATTATAAATGATTTAAAATTTAATTATGTTTTCTTCAGTACAAGGTTAGTATAAAACTAACCAATAAATAGGAATCATTTACATGTAAAATACCCCATTCTACAAGTATCTCTTTCTCACCCCTCTGCCTTTCTCCCCAACCAAAAAAGCAGGGACCTCTTAGTTTCTGAAATAGGATTTGAAGGATGTCAAGGCAACCGTGGATGAGAAAATGGTACAGGTAGCCCTCACAACGATATACAAGGTGTTCCAGAGGGTAAATAATTGACCAGTACTGAGAAAGAAACTTTTAAGAAAGCCTGGGAAGTGATTAAAACAATGTGTATGGGAGCGGAATAAGTAAAGAATACAAAATTTCCAACATTACGGGGAGAGATTGAATCCCTAATCATGAAGGAAATATGTCAAGTAAATGATTTTTGTATGAAGTTAGAGAAACAATGGAAGAATCGAGTGAAGTTAGAAAGATCTTATGAGTGGTACCTGATAAGTTTCTCTAAATAGCATAAAATGTCAAGCAAATTGGAGATATGAAAGTATTGAAAATTGAGGAAGTGGTGGGTCATTTCAAAGCTCTACAAGGGAGGATGAATGGAAAGTCTGAGAGTGCATGCGGATAAAATGTTCTAACACAAGAAGAATTTCTAAAGAGGACAAACATTATTGGGGTGACAACATTCCAGAATCAAAAATCTAGAAGTGGTCATAGATTCCATATGAGAGGAAGAAACAACCCTCGACATAGTAGAGTTTACAGAGGTCGTCAATAATAATGAAGTAAGAATGAGGGAAACAACAAGGGTCTTAACACGACTCATGACAGTAACATGATGAAGTTTTATACTTATAATATGTATGGCCACTATGCAGCAGAGCACGGGAAAACATGACTTCAAAATGAGAAAAGTAAGGAGCTTGAGTCCAACCTCAACCAATTTGAAAATGATGAACCCACTTCATTGTTGACTAGATGTGATCAAAATGAAGGTGATATTGTATTATTAAATAAAGGGAAGGGTGTTCCAAGTTTTATCCATAAGGGAGAAATCGACTCAGACATAAATATGTGGAACTTGGGTAGCACCTCCAGTAATCACATGATTGGGCGTCGTGAAAAAATCAGTAAATTGAATGTGACCGATATTGAAAAGTTCATTTTGGTGATGGACTTATTGTCAATATTCAAGGAAAATATGTAATCAGATTCAAGTAAATATGGAGATGAACACACACTTAAAGAGTTATATTTCATTTCAACGATGTGTAACAATATTATAACTTAGGAAAATTATCAGATGAAGGCAACAAGGTGGTGCTAACCAGAGAGTACTTATTGGTTTATGATAATTGTTGTAAATTTATATCATAGGTGCATAGGTCGGTAAACATATTGTATGAAATTGTCACTAAATAGTGCAATTATCAGATCATTCACGTACATTCAGGATTTATGGTAGGAATGAAGTAAAACTGATACATGATGATCTATGTGGCCTGATATCTCCACCAAAGATCATGCACTAGAGGTGCGTACTTGCTGAAAAGAAAGAAAATAATATGATTAAAAGATTAACGAAGGACATATATAAGGAGTTCACATCGAAGGACATTGAAGATTTTGTGTAAGAGATGGTATAAAGAGACATTTGACTACACCCTAAACTCCACAACAAAATGGGGTCGTAGGAAGGTAAAATAGGATAGTAATCGCAATGACTAGGAGTTTTGTAAAAGAGAAAAATATATTAGCTATAATGTGGGGATAGGCTGTGAGGAATTTGGTTAATATTTTAAACCATCTACCAACAAAGGCCTTGACTGAAGAGACTTCTTATGAAGCCTGGACATGTACTAAACCTAAATTCGATCATGTATATATTTTCATATGCTTAGCACTTGTCAAGGTTTCGAATGTTTATATGGAAAAACTTGATGCCAGAAGTGTGACTATGATTTATATTAGAAAGGAACCTAGAACAAAGGCTCACGGGTTATAGAGCCCAAATATGGGAAGGCTATATGTCAGTTGAGATGTTATGTTCGAGGATAAAAAAGGGTGGAACTCGTAGTATTCTGAGATGCTAGTTAATCATTTCTTCGACACATTCATCATTATTGATTCAAAAAATTACACATATAAAGATAATGAGACGGAGATATTGTCACCTCATACATTGAACTCTTTGACTAATTCATTTCTGAAGAATAAAAATATGGGATATGACTCTAAAGTATGAAGAAACTCCAGCGAACCCAAAAATTGATGGAACCGAAGAAATCAAGATTATGATGGAACCAAAGAAATCGAGATTTCAAATGAACTACTTCTGATGGGCTTCGTATAACTAAAGAAATTCATACAAGCATAGTTTTTTTATGAATATAATGAAGCTATAAAAATTGAGACTCACGCATTCGAGAAGAACATGACATGGGAGCTAACAGAACTGCCATGTTGGATGTAAACCTATCAGTCTAAAGTTGGTGTAAAAGATCAAGAAGGATGAAAATAGTGATATAGGAAAATACGAGGTTAGACTCCTGGCGAGTCGCTATGTTTAGAAGTTGGGGATTGATTACGATGAAGTATATGTGCTTGTAATTTGGTTAGAAACTATGAGATTATTTTTGGTGTTAGCAACAAAATTGGGTTGGCTTGTGCATCAATTGGATGTAACCCCATTGGTCAGCTATAAAACAGGGTTGGCCGGTGCATCATTTGGCGATAGCTACAAAATAGTGTTAATTGAAGGAAGTATACGTGACTAAACCCATTGGTTTTAAAAAGAAGAATGAAGAGCATAAGATATATGGCTGTTAAAAGTTATCTACTAACTTTTCCAATCACCTAGAGCATCGTATTTGCGCTCTATGTATCTATGTGAAAACCCGGGTCAAATCATGGGCCCTTTTCGAAAACCGGGTCAAATCTCGATTCCGAGTCCAAAATAAGTTGAAGCCTACCTTCCCAAATGCAGCCAACTTGGGTAATGACTAGCCCATCATAGGCCCCCAAAAGATCATGATTTGTTGGTGCAAGTAGTAGTAGTTCTTTGTCTTATAAACTAAACATCAGTCCCAACTCTCCTCGATGTGGGACTGAGGTGTTACAAACTCCCCCACTTAAACATCTGACGTCCTCGTCAGGCCTGAACAGACATCCCATAGGACCAAGATCGTACCTCTCTAGCCATTATGGGATAATACCGGTTGGTTTCGTGTCCCCACCTCCGGACCTCTTACCATTGTGGGATAATACCCCCATCCTTCGTGTCCCCGCCTCCGACAACTTGACGAATCAAGCTTTCGAAAGTCAGTTCTGATACCATATGTGAAAACCCGAGCAAAATCCGAAGCCCTTTTCTAAAATCAGGTCAAGTCCTAATTTCGAGTCTGAAATAAGCTGAAGCCTATTGTCCCAAATGCAGCCAACTTGGTTAACGACTAGCCCAACATAGGCTCACAAAAGATCCTGATTTGTTGGTGCAAGTAGTAGTAGTACTTTATCTTATAAACTAAACATATGTCCGAAATCTAGTATTGGAAACATTTTGAAGTTTAAGAAGGAGATGGAAAGTGAGTTTGGTATGGGTGCTTAACAGAAGCGGGCATAGGACATTGGTTTGGAGGTAAACCGAAAAAAGGTTCACAGGGATCAGGAAAATAGCTTACGGAAAAAAGATCATGAAGAAGGCGAACATTTTAACTTATAAAACAAATAGATATCATATAGATTCCACCTAGTATAAAAGTATCATTGACGAGTTAAGGCACCTTATACATACCCTTCCATATATTTCATATTATATGAGGATTTAAAGAAGGTAAATGAATAGGCCTGCTAAGTTACATTACAACATTTTATAGAAGATTTTACGCAACATCAAGGACACTCCTAAATATGGATGGTTTATGGGTATATGTACAAGGAGCTGGGAATTATATGGTAAGTGGCAACTCGGATAGTGATCATGCATGAAGTGTGGATGAAAAAAAATTACATCTCATATGGCATTCTACTTGAATAAAAATTCATCACATAAATGTCGGAGGAATAGAAATGTGTTGCTTTGTCTTCCTGCGAGGCCGAATTTATGGAGGCAACGACAACAACCACACAACATATTTGGTTGCAGAACTTGTTTAAGTAGGTGATTGATGTGTCTAAAGGCCATGTGATTATATATATAGATATATTACTGATAAAAATGGGTAAAATAATCATACATTTGCAAGGTATATGCTGTCTGCCAAAATTCCCGAAGATGACTAAGTTTAATGGGAAGGGAGATCTGGAAGACCTTATAAAAAATATGAGTTGTAGAAGACTGGAATGAGCCACAACCAGACAATGCTATGTAAGTTATTTAATTCCTATCTTAAAGGGGGGCCTCATTGTGGTACAAGTGACTTATCCCACATTCGATCAATTCTACGAGATATTGAAGGGGAAATTTATAAGGCATTACTCACACCTATGCCGAAGGGAGAAGGACACTGAAGCCCTCATACACCGTAGGCAAAGGACGAGCAAGTCTCTAGGCGACTACCTAGACAGATTAAAGAAGGAAGTTGGTATGCTCACCAATTTGAACAAGACTAAAGCCATGGTATATCTGACCATCGGACTCGACCCGATCAAAGGAAAAAACTTGAATTATATATATAAGGGGTGAGAACATTTGAAGGAAGATGGAGATTCGAGAGGGATAGAAGGAGCGCAAAAGAGATAACCACAAATGACATTCAAGCGACTACGAATACTCGTGAGGGTCCAATAAAGACCGAAGGGATGATCATAGGGTTAGTGATAAGAAGTAAACGTATCGAGACTCAGAAAGGTGAAGAGATAAAGAATCAACTGCGTTTACACCACTTAACGCGCCGATCTTCCAAATTCTCCTTGAAATCAAAGCAAAACCAGGCTTCATCCGACTAAGCAAAATGAATATGGCCGACCATAAGTACTATGACTATCATTATGATAAGGGGCATAATACTGATGAATGTTTTTACCTAAAGAGCCTGATTGAAAAAATGATCTAGGATGGAGAACCTAATGAATTTGTAAGAGACGTGAGATAAATAAAGAACCTGAAGAGAGATATCACAGAGAGGTGAATATGATTTCGGGAGGCAGTACCTTCAGACCTCACAGTAAAATTCTAGGAAAAGGTACGTTCATCAAGGTAATAATTTATACTAGTTCATCCATGCTAGATAGAGTATGCCTCTTATCTTCATCAAAGAGGGACTACGAATATGTCATATACCCCCATGAAGATTCAATGATAATTCACCCTATCTTGGTGAAAGAAGATATGGAAAGCATTAGTAGACGAAGGAAGTTTGGCCAATATCTTATTTCATCAGACGTATACCAAGATAAACCTAGCCGGAAAACAGATGGAGCCATGCCATTAAGCACCTCTTGAGGTTTTTGGAAGACATCATATATCTTGTGAAGGTATGATTACTTTACCCGTTCTTACCGGTAAAACATTCATATATTATCACAAGGCCTCTAGACACGTCAATCACCTACTTGAACAAGTTCTTCAATCAAATACCTTATATGGTTTTTATCATTGCCGCCATGAATTTGGCATCGCACAAAGATAAAGTAACACACATATATTTCTCAGACACTCATGTTATGAATTTTTATTCAAGTAGAATGCCATATGAGATGTACTTTTTTTCATCCAAGCTTCTTGCATGATCATTATCCGAGTAACCACTCAACATATAATTACCAGCTCCTTGTACATACACCCATAAACCACTCATATTTAGGAGTGTCTTTAATGTTGCATAAAATCCTCTACATAACATTCTAGTGTAATTTATGAGGCATATCCATGTACAACGAGTTTGTATAAGGTACGTTAACTTGCCAATGATACTTTTGTACAATATGGAATCCACTAATTTACCAATTTCATGGTTTTCTATCTGTACTTTATACTCCATAAAATATCTATAGTAGTTTATAAGTTAGCATGTTCACCTTCTCCAAGATCCTTTTTCCATAAGCTATTTTCCTTATCTTTGTGAACCCTTTTTTCGGTTTACCTCCAAACTAAAGTAGTATGCCCGCTTTGCTTTAGCACTCATGTCAAACTCACTCTCCATCTCCTTCTAAAACTTTAAAATATTTCCCAACCAAGATATATTGACCGTGAATACCATGCTCCACGTGACTGGAAAAGTCCATAGATCGTTTTAAATAACCGATATACCATATGCTCTTCATTCTTCTTTTCAAAACCAATGAGTTTAGTCACATATACTTCTTTTCAAAAATTGACAAAATTTTGCAGCTAAGGCTAAGTGATGCAGTTGCCATCCATGTTTTGTAGGTAACCAATGTGGTTACATCTAATTGATAAACAAGCCTGACTAGTTTTGCTGCTAACACCAATAATAATCTCACAGGTTTCAACCAAGTTAAAAGCGCGAATACTTCATAGTAATCAATCCCCAACTTCTAAACATAGCAACTTGCCAAACGTTTATCCTAATATTTTACTATCACCATTTCTATCCTTCTTGATCTTATACACCAACTTCAGAATAATAAGTTTATGTCCAAAATGGAATTTCTGTTAGCACCTAGGTCATGTTCTTCTTGATTATGTGAATCTCAATTTTATAGCTTCATTCCATTCACTACTGTTCTTTGCTTGTTTGAATGTCTTTGGGTACATGACACCTATCACACCCTCCAAATCCGGGGTATAAATTTAGGGCATGATTAACACTAACTACTCACTAAACCTGTGCAAGTAAGATATAATTAAAAACAAGGTTAAGGATTAAAAACAAGAACAACAAACCAATTTTATTATAAACCAGTTTAAACAATTTGTCTCAAGAACTCTCTTTATTAAAAAACATTATTCTATTCATATTTTAAGCTAAACATCTTTTATTCAAACTACCACTATTACTTATCCTGCTACACCTGATCTGGCAACTCAAAGCTCTTTTCTGGGATAGGGACAAACACCCTTGGTATAAGGGGGTCCGCTGCTTGACTCACTTCTTGACTACTCATGTTCTGATGGGTTTCATTCTCCACCTTAACTGAAAAATAATGTGAATAACAATAAAAGGGGGTGAGCCAAAATTGCTCAACAAGCCTGCAACAATATATATATAGTGTAAAGAAAGAAGAATAAATGAACTGGTAATCATCTAGTTTGAACAACCATCTGTTTCTGTAAAGAATAATAAATGCCATTGCTAGCGAGCGCCAAATGAACGAGACTGGAAACAAGAACCAACATATGCACTATAACCTGCTGATCAGTCAAGATACAGTGCATATCTATACCCAAGTGCATAGACCCAACCGACATAAGGGTACCCAGGCAACTATGGCCTCATAATCAAGGGTCCGGTTAATACCCGACCCACATCGTAACCATCCAGTCCATAGCTTAGCATCCGAAACAATCAGTATACTTGTGATGTATCCCAACATCAGGATATATCTGAGTATATATAAGTAAGGGTATCAAAATTGGAATGTGAATAGGGGATTCAATAAATTGGGAGAAATAAAGAATCGATATGAAATAGAACAAGAACTAATAACTGTGTATCAGTATATGTGAACAAGAATTATCAAAGTGTAACTGGTATAGAAAGTGGGGTATATTTCACTATTATGATCTTAGAATAGGGAAAAAACTTGCCTGGCGTGCACTTTACCTCGTATGATTCACTGCCTTCTGTCTCTGGCTTGATTCTCCTTGGTGGTATTGAATCTATCATGAGAAGATATTCGTTTAGATAACTTAATTCATACGCGTATCTCGAATTGATACCATGTACCCCTATTTGTCTACCCATACGATTCTCTCAGACTCGCACATATAATATAACACATAAGGTTCACATAATCACGTAAAACATATAGCACATAAAGCACATAATTGACTTTGGGCTCATAATTATCCTAAAAATCGATACTAGGCTTATACTTACACTAACAAACACTATCTGGTTCGATTTACAACTTTTTGGGATTTATTGGACTCGATTTGACCCCTATTAAGGCCTATAACCAATTAACTACTATAAGACAACTCGCTTCTGAAAGAAATAATGTAAGGGTCTTCGTTTCACTCGAATCGGACTAACGGTTTAATTACTATGTAATAAACAAGATTTAATTAATTATAAATCAATTCTAATTAATTAATCACAATTAATTAATCCTTAATTATATTTTTAAATCATTATTTAGTATATATTGTAATTTAAATTAATTAATCCTTAATTATTAGAATTAATTACAACTTATTACAATTTATTACCAATTATATGATGTAATCGACTATTTACGAATAATTATTCAATACAAATAACTATAATGACATTCTTCGAAGAAATAAACTATCGCTCGAATAATAATCCAACTTATCGATCAATTACTCGTACAACTACGAGTTACTCACATTATTCGACTAATTATCGAATTATTATTTATATCATTCGATATATTTTTAACCTTATTTATTACTTAATTCTTAAATAATAAATAAATAAATAAATAAATAAATAAATAAATAATCAATTTTGAATTTCTAAATTAATAAAATAATTTAGAAATTAATTATAATATTTTTCAGAATTTAGAACTAATTTTTAATAGATTTTCAGAATTTATAAAACTGATTTTGATTTACTAAAATATAAATAAATAATTAATAAATCAAAAATAGAAATAGGGAATTGATTTTCTAGGTTTTCAGGATGAAACCCGGCTCGTTTCCCGGGTTGAAACCAGATCGACTCCAGAACCCGACACCGGCGGCGTTTTTCGACGAGTAAAAATGAAGACCAACCACAATAAAACCGTGGTTTTTAGTCTCGTTTCGTTCAACAATCAAGCCCAATAATTTTCCCTGTCTTTCTCCTCCTTCCTCCATCGTCCCCAACGTCGGGAACCTCGCGAACGACGGCGGTGGTGTCCTTTCCGGCGACGCTAAAACGGAACCCAACAAACACAAAACCGGTACCATTCGAACGAGGATTCAACGATCTACAATCCTCTAATAACAGAATCATTCAACAATTATCAAATCATCAAACCCGAATTCGAAGAAATAAACCCGAAATTTCAAATCAAAATCAATTAAACTAAAGATATACTAATTGATAACAAAATTGAATAGAGAACGAAAAGAGCTTCACAACGGACACTTACATGTTCGATTTGGTTAACAGAATCACCTTCAAAATCTGATTTGATTCAAAGAACTCCAAATCCTAATTTCAGAGAATTGGGGATTTTCTTGAATTTTCCTGATTTTTTATGATTAAATACTAATTAATTATCAATAAATCAGCTATTTATATTTATGAAAATAATACCCCTAAATATTTGGCCCTCATTTTTATAATTTTTGGGCATTAATAATGAATTTTATTAAATATCCATTAAATACAAAATAAATGTAAAAAATTCCCAAAAATTATGAATATTACAAAAATGGAAAAAAATGATGTTTGATAATTTCATGATCATGCAAAAGTAAAAATGTGATTTTATGGGGGTTTTGACTCCCGAACGGGTCTGAAAAAGTCATTTTTCGCGAAAGAGGTAAATTTGTAAAACGTCTAGATGTTCAGAATGTCGATGTGGTATAGGCCATACTTGGCAAAATAGGGCCAATGATTTTGCTTGAAATACGGGCGTTTAAAACACTGTTTGAGCTGTACGGATTTTGATATAAAACCTATAACTTATAATAAAACACTCAATAAATACCCGAAACACATTCCGATCACAACAGACAACACGTAGCACATAGCAGTTAGGGTTTTATGACTCAACACACTTAATCACAAAATAATACACATAATTATCTTTATTAGAATATAATATAAACGTAATTTCTCGGTCGTTACAACACCCATCAGAAGTAGTTCATCTGAAATCTGGATTTCTTCAGTTCCATCATAAACCTCACATAGCAATAGAAAATTTTTGGGGTCGCTGAAATATCTTGATGTCTGAGAGTCATATCCGATACTTTTATTCTTGAGGAACAAATTAGTCAAAGAGTTCGGTGTATGAGGTGACAACATCTCCGTCTCAGTTTCTTCATGTGTGCTATTTTTTGAATCGACAATGACGAATGTGTCAAAGAAATGATTAACTTTCACCTCAGAACACTATGAGTTTCACCTCTTTTCTTCCACGAACACAACATCTTGATTGAGATGTAGCATTCCCATATTTGGGCTCTATAACCCATTATCCCTCTTTCCAGGTTCCTTTCTTATATAAATCATAGCCACACTTCTGGCATCATGTTTTTCCATACAAACATTTGAAACCTTGATAAGTGTAAAACATCTGAAAATAAGTAGATGATCGAATTTAGGCTTAGTACATGTCCAGACTAATAGGAAGTCTCTCTAGTCAATGCCTTTATTGGTAGATGGTTTAAAACATAAACCAAATGCCTCACAGCTATCCACACACATAACTGATAGATTTTTCTCTTTTCTAAAACTCCTAGTCATTGAGATTACCATCATGTTCAGCCTTTCTATGGCCCCATTTTGTTGTGGAGTTTAGGGTGTAGTCAAATGTCCCTTTATACTAGCTTCTGTATAAAAAACTTTAATGTCCTTCATTGTGAACTCCCCATACATGTCTGACCTTAATATTTTAATTATATCATTTTATTCCTTTTCATCAAGTGCGCACTTCTAGTGCATAATCCTGAGTTTTTAATAAAAAACCCACATTGCATGATTGTAATCATCGACCATAAAAAATATATCTCTATTTCCATCCGAAGTGGGTAGAGATATAATATCACATAGATCATCATGTATCGGTTCTAGCTTCTTTTCTTCCATAAATCATGAATGTATTTTAATGATTTTTCACTTGTTTTGATAAAACTAACTACTGCAGTTCACCTTTGGTTGGAAAAGTTTTGGTAGACCTCGTGTCATTCCCTTATTTGACATTGTGTTCAAAACTTAAAAATTCAGACTACGTAATTTTGAGTGCCAAATCCATGTTAGCTCCTCTTCTTTTGACAACAAACACATAATTGTATTTTTTAATGATAATTTTGTATAATGTATTTCCTGACCTCAACACCTATATTAACAATTTACCTCAATCATCATAAACCAATAAGTAATCTCTCGTTAGCACCACCTTGCTGCCATCATTTGGTAATTTCCCTAAGTTATAATGTTGTTGCACATCATTGGACAGTAATATACTTCTCTAAGTGTGTGTTCATCTCCATTTTTACACTTGAATCTGATTGTACATTTTCCATCAATATTGACAATAGACCCATCACCAAAATGAACCTTTTCAATACCGTTCTCATTTAATTCACTGAATTTTTCATGACGCCCAATAATGTGATTGCTCGTGGTATTATCCAAATTTCACATATTTGTGTGTGACTCGATGTCTCCCTTCTGGACAAAACTTGGAACCACCTTCTTTATTTAATGATACAATGTCACCTCCATTTTAATCACATCTAGTCAACAACAAAGTGGGTTCATCATCCTCGAATTGGTTGAGATTGGACTCAAGCTCCTTACTTTTCTCATTTTCAAGTCGTGGTTTCCCGCGCTTTGCTACATAGTGGCCATATATATTACAATTAAAAAAGTTCTTCGTACTACTATCATCAGTCGTGTTGACACTCTTGTTGGTTCCCTAATCCTTATTTTGTTGTTATTGATCACCTTTATCAACTCCGTTCGAGGGTTGTTTCTTCTTCTCTCACAGAATCCATGACCACTTCTAGATCTTTGATTGTGGAATGATGTCAACCCAATTTTATTTGTCCACTTTTCCAATTCTTCCTATGAGAGAAGATTTTATCCGCCTGTACTCTCAAACTTTCACTTCATCCTCTCTTCAAGAGATTTGAAATGACCCACCAATTCCTCACCAATTCCTCAATTTTCATTACATTTATATTTTCAAATTAGTCGATATTTGATGGTATTTGGAAAAAATTATCAGGGGGCGCTCGTAAGATCTATCCCACTTTACTCCATTCTTCCATTATTTCCCGAAGTACCACTATGTTGATAAATATTCCCCTCACCTTCATGCAAAAATCATTTACTTACCTTGAGGGCAAACCTTTTGCCTTGGCCCAAGGGCTTTCCTTACCTCTAGCAAGGCAAGCTTTTTTTACTTAAACTACAGATACTTTGCACCTTAAAACTTAATTATTTATTTTTACCCAAATTTGAACTAAAATGACCCTCTTGAGGGGGGAAGATGCATTACAAAATTTTAACTATAACACTACATGAAATTATTGTTATAAATATATGAACAAATTTTGAACATTAAAATCTTCAATTTTTAATATCAAAGTAAATTTTTTAAATAAATAAATATTATTACGACTAGTTTTAAAATAAATAGTAATATTTTTACTGATCCTTACTTACATGTAAATAAAATTAGAATTTGGAGATGAATATCATGAGGGCATGAAAATACAATATTATAACTAACAATTTCATTTAATACAAATTGAAAATGTTGTAGGGAACAAATTCAAAAATATATGCACAAGTATAAATAATTTTGAAAATTGCAGTCTTGAATAATATTGAAATTTAATTTTAGTTACAATTACCAATGTTAACCTCACCAATTAAAATTATTTTACAGTAAATGAAAAAATACATCAATAATTTTAATATGTGAAAATATAATAATTTAATATTAAAAAATTTATACATAAATAAAATATAGAATAGAGAGTAGAAATTATAGTTTAAATAAATGATGAACAAATCTTGCTAAGGAAATAGTAAGTTTAAGAATATAAGAATTGAGTGTAGATAGAACAGGAAGGAGTGTAGGTAAATTTATTTCTTCTTTTTGTCTTATGGGCCAATAACATCACAAAAGAGCCCAACTTACAACACATCCTAATTCTTATTAGTATACTTTGGTAATCTTAAAATAAGCCCACTATATTTTAAATTGGATCTAACATCTAATTCCAACAAATAACTCAATACCCTAAATTTTTTCACAATATGGTTTTCTCCCGTATGTGGAGCCTCATTTCAACCGAGCCGTAAAAAATCTTCATTTCAATACACTAATCCTACCGTAAAAGGCTTGTGCAGCAGAGCTATGAGACTTTCTGGTTCATTACCCAATTTTGTGATAAATCCAGGTTTGTTTACATCTTATATATTGTTAAAAGTGTCTTATTAAGTGTGAATTACAATATATTCTTGTAATCCTTTAAAAGTTGTTCATTGATGCACTAATAATTTTATGATCTCTCAACACTAATTTTACCTTTAGAAGGTATAAGTTTTCCCATCTTGATCTAGAAGTCACGTAATAAGAACGCCTTAACAAGAACCTAGCTTATTATATGAGTTAATGAGAATTGAATGTAATCACCACTTTTTATAATGCTTAGTTTTGTAATACTTAGTTTCTTATATTCACTAATGAGGTTCCATGTGTAGATGATACCAATTTTAAGTTTTTGCTTCTTTGTGTTTGTCATGTTGTAATGGTTATAATGGATTTTTTTAATAAACTAAAGTTTAGAGAAACTATCACAAATATGCTAACAAGAATTACACAACGTTGTCCTTTGTAGATTTTCCTCAAAATTTTTTATTAAGTAAAGGAAATTCATGGCCGAAATTAATTACGTGATCATTAAGGATAAGTCATGGCTAAACATATGTATTGAATTCATTTAGATGGATAATATCCAAACTAGATGAATAATATATAGATAGACCTAGAGTTGTGGTGTGGCCATATATACTTAGATTAGTTTTCTCTGTGAATACTATCAAGTTATTTATCCTGTTTGAGACAATTCCCTTGTTAAAAATTAATCTTGATTCATATATAACTTTGCTTTTTTCAGATATGGATTGAATGTGATTAAAAACTTAGTTGATTGAGGTGTTATAATTACACTATAATAAACTAATCCAATTATTTTAGTCTATTAAAATGATTTTAAACATTGGTTTTCAAAATTTCTTACATATCTTATAAAATTTTTCTATAGACAATGAAGAAAATGCTCGCAAAATTTACATTCCAATCTTCACCAGTGTTCTCAAATTCATGCGGGTAATATACTTTCAAATTTATTTTATTACAAAATATTTTATTCTTATTTTCCTTCACTATTCATTTATATGGTATATTTTGTCGTCGCCTCTATAATAAATGCACGCCTCTATATTTTGTCTTCGCCTCTATAGAAAACACATTATACAAAATTGTCATTGAAAAGTGCAATTATGTGTCTGTTGTCAAAGGAAGAGGAGCTAACATGGGCACTCAAGATTGGGTGGTGCAAATTTTCAAGGTTTACACAGAATGTCAAATAAGAGAATGGTATGAGGTCTACAAAAACTTTTTCAACCGAAGGTGAACTGCGATGGTTTTGTTGTTGAAACAAGTGAAATAATCATTCACATACATTCAGAATTTATGACAGGAATGAAGTGAACTGATACATGATGATCTATGTGGCCTGATATCTCCCCCAATTTTGGCCATAAATAGGTATGTATTTTTTTATGGTCCATGATTACAATTGTACATAAGAACGTAAACATGATAATACATAGCACTCAATATAGAAAAAATGTATATAATACCACAGTAAGATTGTACCATATTTATTGTACCATATTTTGTTATAACTAATCTTTAAACACAATCGGTATATACTATTGCTAGGAAAGATATCAGGTTGAGCAGGAATCCTGAGTGTCTCGTTTTGAAGTGTGCTTAATGTTTAGACCTCTCGAAGTATACTAAGTGTTTAGACCTCACTAATCAATTATGTGACGGGAAAAATAGTCCAGGAAGCTAGAAACATATATTCTTACAAATAATCATTACACAAGGGAATAAACGAAGGCTGGGTATGAATTCAAGTTGCCTCACTGAAGCGCAAATTTGCAGGAACAGGGCAAGAACATATGACACTAAATAAAGTGTTATACCTCACATATATTTTGTAGCTTTGACCTAAAGCTCGATGATTACGTACTTTGTCCTATAAACTAAATATATTTCCAAATCTCCTCGATGTGGGGTTGGGGTGTTACAATCTAGTATTGGAAACATTTTGAAGTTTAAGAAGTAGATGGATAGTGAGTTTGCTATGGTGCTTAACAGTAGCGGGCAAACTACCTTAGTTTGGAGGTAAACTGAAAAAGGGTTCACAGAGATCAGGAAAATAGCTTACGGAAAAAAGATCTTGAAGAAGGCGAAAATGCTAACTTATAAACCAAATAGATATCATATAGATTCCAAAGTACATATAGAAAAAGATGAAGGTGGTAAATTAGCGGATTCCACCTTGTACAAAAGTATCATTGACGAGTTAAGGTGCCTTATACATACCTATCCATATATTTCATATTATATGGGGATTTAAAGAAGGTATATGAATAGGCCTGCTAATTACACTACAATATTGTGTAGAGGATTTTACACAATACCAAAGACACTCCTAAATATGGATGGTTTATGGGTATATGTACAAGGAGATGGGAATTATATGGTAAGTGGCTACTCAGATAGTGATCATGCATGAAGCGTGCATGAACAAAAAATTACATCTCATATGGCATTCTACTTGAATAAAAATTCATAACATGAATATCGGAGGAATAAATATGTGTTGCTTTGTCTTCGTGCGAGGCCGAATTCATGGCGGCAACGACAATAACCACACAAGGTATTTGGTTGCAGAACTTGTTCAAGTAGGTGATCGATTTGTCTAAAGGCCTTGTGATTATATATGTGGATATTGTACCGATAAAATGGGTAAAATAATCATACATTTACAAGGTACATGCTGTCTGCCGACAACCTCGAGAGGTGCCTCATGGCATGGCTCCATCTTTTGTCCGGCTAGGTTCATCTTGGTATACGTCCGATAAAATAAGATATTGACCAAACTCATTCCGTCGACTAAAGCTTTCCATATCTTATTTTTCTCGATGACAGGGTGGATTACCAGCGACTATCCATGGGGGTATATGACATTCTCATAGTTCCTCTTTGATGAAGAAAAGAGACACAGTCTGTCTAGCAGGGCTAAACTGGTATTAAATATAAACTTGATGAGCATCCCATTTCCTGGAATTTATACTTTTAAGTCTGAGGGTGCTTCCTCCCAGAATTATCTTCACCTCTCCCCGATATCTCTCTTCGGGTAATCTGTTCCTTATCTCAGAACTTTTATAAATTCATTGAGTTCTCCGGCCTTGATCATTTTTTCAATCGACCACTTCAATTAAAAACATTCATCAGTATTATGCCCCATTATCCTGATGGTTGTCATAGTACTTATCAGTATTATGCCCCATTATCCTTGAGTTCTTCTTATGGTCGGCCATCTTCATTTTCGCTGGTTGGATGAAGCGTAGTTCACCTTTGATTTCATAGAAAATTTCTAAGATCAACGCGTTAAGTGGTGTAAACAAAGTCAATTCTCTATACATTTGCCTTGGCAAGTCTCGATATGTTTCCTTCTTATCAATAACCCTATGATCGTTCCTTCAGTCTTTGTTGGATCCTCGCGAGTATTCGTAGTGACATGACTGTTAGTTGCAGTTATCTCTTTGGGGCTCCTTGTATCCCTCAAAAATCTTCATCCTCATTCGAATATTCTCACCTCTTAAATATATATCATTCATGCACTTTGGGCATAATCATAAAGAGATGACTTGACCATTTTACCTTTGATTGGGTCCATTCCAGTGGTTAGATGTACCATGACTTTAGTCTTGTTCAAATTAGTGATCATACTAGCTTCCTCCTTGAGTCTGGCTAGGTAGTCGCCTAGAGACTCGCTCTGTGTCTTTTTCCCTTCAGAATAGGTGTGAGTAATGCCTTATAAATTTCCCCTTCAACTTCTCATAGGTTTGGATCGAACGTGGGTGAAGTCACTTATACCTCAATGATGCCCCCTTCAGATAGTCTTAAACATCTTACATAGCATTGTCTAGTTGTGGCTCATACCAGTCACCTACAACTCATATTTATCATAATGGTCTTCGAGATCTCCCCTCCCATTGAACTCAGTCATCTTCTGGAATTACTTTTCTTCACCCAGTGTAGGTCGATAGGCTTCAATCTCTTCAAGAACCACGGGTTCATGACTAATCTTTTTGTCCCTAAAAAAGGCTTTCTCCAATCTTTTCGAGAGTCGTCTTCTTCTTCATCCTTTTTGGAGTCTATAGTCAATACGGCCTTTGTCCTCCTTCTCCCAGGGTGTAAGTCAGAGTCCGCGGACTCATCTTTCCTAACCAGGGCTTATTTCTCTTTTCGAGAACTCTTGGCCTCTTCAGTTTCTTCTACTGAGGCTCATAGCACTTTTACCGCCAATTCTAGATCTTCACTTCACAGTTTTATCGCTTTGAGTTTCAAAGCATCGGCTCCCATTATTTCGATTTTGCCCTTTGTCTAGCAACCATCTCAGCCCTCAATTTCTTCAACTTCCCCTGTTCTTCAGGATTTGGAAAGATGTCGACTTCTTCATCAAAATTAGCTTCCAAGTTCCGAGAGGTGACCAAAGGCTGTTTTCAGCGGTTCATTTTCTAATGAAGAAACCTATGAGGGCCTTGTTCATCATTGCTTGTTGTCATCATCTCAGATCTCAGAACTTACTCTCGTATTCCCATAAACGGCGCCAAATATTGGAACCAGGTTTCTACTCGAACGTTCTTCGGTTGGACCTGCAAGGAGAAGAATGTGAGGTTTTGACTCCCCGATTCACCTCCGGTGTGCGAATCAGTAATTGATCTTTTGGGTAAGATATGAATGTACAAGTAATTGTTGAATATATAATTGTAGATATGATTATGTAAGAAAATAGTAAACTTGGCCCAATATTTATACTAGGTATTGTCTACTCTTAGAGGTAGTTGAGTGAACCCGGGAAGATCAAGGATAACAAGGCATATCCACCCGTTACTTCCCATTTGGACGTGCTGATTTTATAGCTTCTTCAGCTTCCTTCGCACTGGGATTCGAATTAAACATACTTTAGGTTAACATATAGTAAATTGTTTATCAAGACAGGCTCCAAAAATGAAAATATACCTCCACTTGAGAAAATATTTACAAACTTTCTTCTCAACGTGCTGCAAAGAAACAAGTGAAAGAAACATTATTAGTTCATCTAACTTTAATAGCTTAGCGTCTTTAACAATAAACATGTATACCATAACTAAGTGAAATATAATGTTTTACAAATTAGACACCTTACGAAATATACATATTATGTAATCAAATTAAATAAAATACTATCATAGTAAAATACATCTTACTGTGAAATTAATAAATTCACTAACCATATAATTTGAATATTTTTTAAATTTACAACCCGTCGGGGTAAACAAGTACTAGTTTTAAATATTTTTTTAAAATATTTTTTTGAATTAAAGTTAATATTTATACTTTTATTCAAAAAAAGAAATTCGAAAAATAATTTGTGAACGTGTCATTTTTATTCATTTTAACATAGTAATGGATTTGTATTTTGGTAAGTATTTGACAAAACAGTGTCTGTATGTGTACTTTTCAACCTTTTTGTGCTTGTCACAAAATTTGTTAGAAAATGTGTCTATTGGAATTTTTTTTGTTAAAAAGCAAGTTTATAAACATAAACATGGTTTTCAATAATAAATTTACATTAGAATTGAAAATCTTAAAAATATTCATTATAACATTGTTAAAGTACATATGGTCTGATGGATATATGGTATATATAGTGTTATTTTTACAAACAGCGTCATTTTTTTATATGTAAAACTTGTTTGTCAAAAACTTTGTATCCTATCCCTATGAAATTGAATTTGATTAAATGTTGTTATGTAAATATTAATTTATAAATAAAAATTAATTTGTGCATTATAGTGAAAAACTTTTTAGACTTGAATCTACTCTAGTAGTACTTATACTATTGTTAGTTGAGGTTAGTAGGTAATTTATATATAATCTCATTAAAAAAATTAAATATTTTTGGGAAAATGTATTTTTCAAGTTAAATTTTTTTATACAATGCTTACCACGTGATTTTTAGAAATTCATTTTATTTATAATTCAAAATAAATTAGAGTAATATGTTTTTACATGTATGCTTGTACATCATCATCAAATTAATTTATATGATATATGGAGCACACTTTGTTAAATCAGATTTGTGTAAACTAGGAAAAAAAATTGAAATTTCTAATATGAAATTGATACTAAAATTAGAAAAATAATTTAAACTATATTTGGCCTCTTTTTTAATGTATATATGGGAAGCTACTCTAAGTATTATGTGTTAACCTAATAACACACTAAGTGAACTTATATTGGGAGCTTTCGATGTCAGGAAGCTCCCTAACAACTATTGAATTTTATTTCACCAAACACAAGGTTAAAAATGAGTTTTTTTACTTCAAGAAGATGTAGGCTTGTTTGGGAAAAATTTTAGGATTGTAAGAAATTATAGTTTTAATACCTGAACACGTTGCCTCACAATTTTCAACCATAACTATTGGGAAAGGAGTTGTTATTTTTCTTGAATCCAGTAGTAATATTGTTCGCTGTGGAATTGGTGCTCGTAACTAACTCGTCCAATTGCTGGAACTAGTAGTAATCTTAAAACTTGAATTGGTGGTGTCATTGTTGGTGGTCAAGTTGTGCTAACTTAAGTAGTGTCATTCATCACAACTTTAATAATGGCATCAGTGGTGGTATGATTAGTGGTATATTGGGTAGTCCTAGTAGTGACATTGGTGATAACATGTCTAGCATCTTTAGTGGTTACATTAGTGGCACTAGAAGTGGTAATAATTGAAGTGGATTTAGTGGTATTGGTGGTGGCATTGGTCGTGGTGCTCTAATTAGTGCAATTGGTTGCATTGGAAGTACCAATCTTAGTAGGGAAATTGGTGATTGTATTGTTGGTGTTAGTGTTGAAGTTCATACTGACTTAAGAAGTTCCATTGATGGCCTCTTTAACTATGGCATTAGAGGTGGTAGCATTGATGGTATATTTGTTAGTCTTACTAGTGGCATTGGTGGTAGCATTGCTATTAGCTTTAGTGGTGGCATTGGTGGTGGCATAGGTGATTGCTTTATTGGTAATATTGGTGATATATCGGTTACTCTTAGTAATGGCATTGGTGGTAGCATTTCTTGTAGCTTTAGAAGTGCTATTGGTGATGTATGGCTGGTTGCTTTAGTGGTAGAATTGGTATTATATTGTTTAGTCTTATTAGTGGCATTAGTAGTAGCATTGATAGTAGCTTAACTTGTGATTGGTGGTGGAATGGGTGGTAGCATTATTGGTACCATAGGTTATATACTGGGTAATATTAGTAGTGGAAATGGTAGTGGCATGGCTCATAGCTTTAGTTGTGGCACTGGCGGTGCAAGTGGCAGCATTGATACTGGTGGATTTAGTATTGGTGGTAGTTTTAGTTATGGCCTTGGTGGAAGTAGCTTACTTAGTAGCATTCGGGGTGCTGGTGGTGATATTGGCACTAACTTTAGTAGTAGTAAAATTGGTTGTGGCGGCGGTAACTTTTGTAGTGATTTTAAATAGTATTGTTACAGACGAAATTAATGGTACTCGGATGATCACAGATAATGCATATAATTATACTAATGTCAATGGTAGCATCGGTACTGGTGAAAACCTTGATCGGTGTGTCATCGGTGGTAGTGCTATCAATATCAATGGGGTTGCTGGTGACATTAATCGACCTTACAGTGTTGACCAACTACCTTCACATCGGCATAGACATCAGCATTATTTTTAATTTTGTTACTGGTCCCACTTTTACATATCAATGGATGAACCCATGTTCGGAATGAGATTTCTTACTTGCATGAGATGTGCTTCCTAAAAGTGGCTCATGATCTCACAGAAGTTCAGAAGACTTAGAATCTTTACCCGTCCTAAAGATGTCTCAGCTCATACATAATTGTAAAACAAAATCCATTTTTTGATTAGTAATTAGAAGAATCTAATTACTAATCCAATGGAGGTACCATTAGAAAAATGGATTTTGTTGTATAATTATGTAGGAGCCGAAATATTTTTAGAGTGAGAAAAGAGTCTAAGTATTGTGAACTTCTTTGAGATCCTAAGCCGCTTTTGGGAAGTACATCTTAGGCAAGTCAGAAATCCCAATCATAATACGAGTTCATCCATTGATCTGTATAAGTGGGACAAACAACAAAATTAAAAATAATGTTGCCGATGTGCACGTAGTTAATCAATACTATAAGGCAGATTAATGTCACAATATTAATATCACCAACGCCCCAACTGATATTGATAGCACTACCACCATTTCCAGAGTTATCAAGGTTTTCACCACTACCGATTTTAATACAACCAATGGCACTAGTATAATTATATGCATTGTAACGACCGAGAAATTACGCTTGTATTATATTATAATAATAATAAATTATGTGTATTATTATGTGATTAAATGTGTTAAGTCGTTGAACCCTAACTGCTATGTGTTATGTGTTGGTTGTTTTGATCCAAACGTGTTTTGGATATTTATTGAGCGTTCTATCGTCAGTTATATATATTATATCAAAACCTGTACAGCTTAAAACTATGTTTTAAAAGCCCGTATTTCAAACAAAATCAATGGCCCTATTTTGCCAAAAATGCCCTATACCGTATCGCTATTCTGAACCCTTAGACGTTTTACAAATTGACCTTTTTCGCGAAAAACGACTTTTTCCGGACCCCTTCGGGTACCAAAAACCCCACAAAAATCACATTTTTATTTTTATATGATTATGAAATTATCATATATCATTTTTCTTTGTATTTTTGTATTTTTCACAATTTTTGGGAATTTTTAGTATTTATTTTCTATTTATTGGATATTTAAAAATTCATTATTAATACCCAAAAATTATAAAAATTGGGGCCAAATATTTTTATTAGGAGTATAATTAGCCCCTTAATTTTACTTAGGGGTATTATTTTCATAAATATAAATACCCGAATTACTATTAATTAAATCAGTTAATTATAATTAAAAATCAGAAGAAAAAAAGAAAAAGAAAAAGAAAGGGGATTAGGGTTAGGGTTTTGTGAAGAACAGCAGCAGAATCAATCGGACTTTTGAAGGTGATTCCGGTGACAGAAATTGAAGTGTGAGTAACCGATTTGAAGCCCAAAGTCTGTTCTATCAGATTATCACGTCAAAATCATCAACCGAGGTATTAATTTGTGTTTCGTAATTTCGGATTAATTTCTCGAATTCGGGTTTGAAGTTCTGGTAATTGTTTGATGATTATGTTAGTATAGATGTTTAGATCGTCGATTTTGGAGTCGATTGACACCGGTTTTGTCGAGTTTGGCTTCGGGTTTTGTCTCGCCCGAAAAGCGGCGCCGCCGCCGCTGTTATCAGTGGTTTAGGCGGCGGGGACGGATAAAACGAAGGAGGAACGAAAGGGAACGAAGCAGCAGAAGAAACGAGGCCGATTGATTGTCGTTTTTGCTTCGTCGGAAGTTTCCGCCGGGCCGGAATCTGGGCAACGGCCGGCTGTTCTTCCCGACCCGATTGGGTTGGGGACGACCCGGTTTCTAACCCGGTTTTGACCCGGGTTTAATCCTAATAACCCAAACCCTGTTGATGTTTTTGTGTTTTTAGTTAATTAGTTAATTATTTATATTTTAGTATATTAAAATCAGTTTTTAGTAATTCTAAAAAGTAAATAAAAAAATTAGTTTTAAATTCTGAAAAACAGTATTATTAATTTCTAAATTATTTTATTAATTTATAAATTCTAATTTAATTATTTAATTATTTATCTAATTATTTATTAGTTATCTAATTAATTAATAATTAGGTAATTAATTAATAATTAGGTAATTAATTAATAAATAAGGATTAAACTGATTAATAATTTGATAATTAGTTAATATTACGAGTAGTGATTCGATAATGAGAATTATTATTCGAGTGTTAGTTATTCGAATAATATTACAGTAATTGTTCGTATCATATAATTAAATACTGATAATTAATTGATTAACGAATCGTTTAAATTCCAATAATAATATATTAGTTCGGTAATATTCGAGAATAGTGTGTAGCTCGTATTTATACGAGTGATTAATCGTTGAGTTGGTTTATAATTTGAGTAATTCGTAGTTATTCGATAAATAGCGTATCGGTTAATTAAGTTGATTGATTATTTGTAAATAATCGATCTAATCAAATAAATAACGATGAGTTGTAAATATTTGTAATAAATTGTGATTAATCCTAATAATTAGGGATTAATTATTTTAAATTAGTAAATAATTATCTATTAATTATTTATTAGTTATTTATTTATTAAGTGATTAATTATTTCAATAATTAATCACATAATTTTCAATAAATCGTAACTTCTTCGTTTTAACTCCAAAAATTATAAAAAAATTATTTTTGACTTTGATTTTTATTAAATAATTATTTAAAAATTATTTTAGGATTTAAAAGGTTGTAATAATTATCTATATTGAATAATAAATTGAATTATCAGTGTTTAATTCATAACAATTCAACCGTTAGTCCGATTTAAGTGAAACGAAGACCCCTAGACTCAGAAAAATGAGACGAATCCAATAAAAATAGTTGTAAGTTATAATTTATTCTGAAAAAGAGTGGTTTGGTGATAACTGATAGTTCGTAGGTCCTAGTAGGGATATAATTGAGCCGAATAAATCCCGAAAAATTATAATAAAATCAGATAAGACTAGTAATGCAGGTATAAACCTAGAATTGATTCTAAAAATAATTATAAATCTAGAAATTAAATTGTGTGCTTTACGTGTTACGTGTTATATGTGATTATGTGCATAAATGTGTTGTGTAAATATATGTATATATATGCGAGTCAGATAGAAACGCATGGGTAGACTGATAAGGTTGCGTGATATCAATACAAGATACACGTATATAGTAAGTTATTTAAACACCTATATTTCCATGATTTGTTCAGTGTTAACAAGGCAGAGCAAGCTAGGGTCAGAAGGCAGTGAATTAAACCAGGTTAAGTACGCACAAGGCAAGTTTTTTCCCCTATTCTAAATTCAAAATAGTGAATTATATTTCTTTTCTATCATATCAATTCTCTTTGATAACCATTGTTCATATGCACTGTTGTCCATTTATTATTACTTGTTCCAGTTTCATTTCAATTCTTGATTTACCCAATTTATTGAATTCCCTGTTCATATTTCAATTCTTTTACCCTACATATATTCTGGTATATCCTGGTGTTGGGATATATCAATAGCATACCGATTGTTCCGGATGCTCAGCCTTGGACTGGATGGTTACTATAAAGGCTGGGTTTTTCCCAGACCATTAATTAATAGGCCATAGTTGCCTGAGTACTCCTTATGTTGGTTGGGTCTATGCAGTTGGGTATAGATCCGCACTATATTCTGACTGATCAGCAGATTATAGTGCATATATTGGTTCTTGTTTCCAGTCTTGTTCATTTGGCACTCGCCATCATTGGCAAATTATTAACATATACAGATACATATGGTTGTTCAAACCAGCAGCTTATTGGTTCATTTATTTCTCTCTCTTTATAATATATATATATATTGTTGCAGGCTTGTTGAGCAATTTTGGCTCATTTCTTTTATTGTCACTCCTATTGTTTTACAGTTAAGGTAGAGAATGAAACCCATCAGGACCCGCATAGTCAAGAAGCGAGTCAAGCAGCGGGACCCTCTTATACCAAGAGTGTTCCTTCCTATTCCCGAAGAGAGCTTTGAATTGCCAGATCAGGTGTAGCAGGATAAGTAGTAATGTTGGGTTGAATAAAATTTTGTGTAGTTTGAATAAAAGATTGTGTAGTGAAACTGTAGATAGAATAAAGTTTTGTAATAAAGAGAGTTCTTGAGACAGGTTTTATTTAGTTGGGTTTGTAATAAAGTGTAGTGCATGATTCTTGTTTCCAAACTCAACCCTTAAAAGATCCTGAGTAGTGATAGTTCGGGGTAATTATTATATTAATATTCCGCTTGTGCAGGTATAGTTGGTAATTGTTGTTAATAATGCCCCAAATCTATACCCCGGATTTGGAGGGTGTTATAGTTGGCATCAGAGCTTAGGATTGACCTTGGAAAACAAGAATGTTAGGGTTAAGATAAGATAGGAAAATAAGATAGGATGAGAGTAAGAGTGTTAGGATTGTTTGTCTATGTGATTAGAAGTTATGAGTTATAGGATTGTGATTTGATTGTTTTGTGTTATTATTTTTATGTATATTAGATGGCTTCTTTATCATCATCTACGGAGAGGACCGAGACAGATCCAGTGGATGCACAGGTAGTAGCCCCAGTGTCAGAGCAGATCTTACCTCCATTGCCACCTGAGCCAGCACCAGAGATACCACTTCCCCCAGAGGTACCAGGTTTTGCAGATTATTTTCCATACGTTGAGCCAGAGATACCAGATATTCCACCATTAGAGTTTCCGATGTTTGATATTCCTGATATGGTTGATCTTCCGCAGTGGGAGGATTTAGAGCCTCAGATTCCTATGCCAACAGTCAAGATTCCAGAGATGCCACTGATGGAGCCAGAGGCAGAGCCGCCTGTGTATGCGCCTATGGAGCAGCCTGTCTTATTTCCTGCCCCATTAGCCATTTATGCACCTGTTCCGGGAGTTTATCAGTTTCCTCAGCCGGAGTTTATAGATGAGATCGTGGTAGCTGGACCATTACCTTCTCGAGGTTCCAGCACTGATCTTCATGAGCATCATACCGTGACTTACCAGCGCTTTCAGGCAGAGAGGGAGGAGAGGATTAGATGGCAGAACCAGTGTAGAGAGATCCTTGGATTGTATGAGACACAGACGGATGGTCCTGTCAGAGCATTACGACCGGATTATATACTGAGAGAGAGACTACATCATATTCACCGGGTTAGTTCGCAGTAGCTTACTGATTTGAGACAGCAAGATCTTAGTGCGGAGACAGCATATCGCAGAGCATTGGGACTTACCGAGGCAGTGCTAGAGGCAGTGCAGGAGGAGTTGAGCCACGTACCACCAGGATTTTGAGACCAGTAGATCAATGAGTGTTGTATTATGTATATTTTGTAGATAGAGGCAGCATAGTATTGTATGACTAGTTTGTATGAGTGTAGCTACTGACTCTGACTGATAGTAGTAGCAGTACGACTGTTATATCATAGGGTTTTGTATCAAGCACTGACACCTGTAGCTGGTGTTCTACCTATATATATATATATGAGATAATCTTTTGCACGTTTTCTTTATTTTATTTCCAGTCATTTAAGCATTTACATTTATTTCAGTACCATTGCATATTTACAAATGTAGTTTTATTCACGATCATGTTGTAAAAAAAAAAAAAAATATTTTAAAACATATCATACTGTTTTATCTATTCAGTTATTTAATAAGTTATTTTATTTTCTCGAATCGACTGTTTTAATATATGTTTAATATACTGTTATTAAATAAGATCCATTATTTATTTATCAGAAAAATGGCACCTAAGAGAAAAGCGCAGCCCGACTCATCGAATGGAAACACCGAGGGCCAAAACAATAATAAACAGATGGATCAGATGTTTAATCTCATGCAACAGCAGATGTTGATGATGCAACAACAAATGCAGCAGCAGCAACAGCAGTTCCAGCAACAGATGTTACAGCAAGCCGCTCATCCAGGACATCAAATACCACCAGCAGCACCTACGACTACTTTCAAGCAATTTCAGTCGGTGAAGCCACCAGAATTTATGGGTTCCACAGATCCTACAAAAGCGAGAGCTTGGCTGAAAGAGATGGAAAAGGCTTTTTCGTTGGTAAAGGTTGAGGAAGAGCAGAAGACAGATTTCGCTAGCTATTTTCTAAAAGGTGAAGCTAATTACTGGTGGGAATCAAAGAAAGCTTTGGAAGAAGGTGTGGTGACCTGGAACAGATTCACTGATCTTTTCTTGGAGAAATATTTTCCTCGTTTTATGAAGAACCAGATGGAGATCAAGTTCCTGGAGCTGAAACAAGACAACTTATCGGTTACGGATTATGAGACTAAGTTTACTGAATTGGCAAGGTTTGTTCCAGAGCAGGTGGATACGGACGAAAAGCGGGCCAAGAGATTTTAGCAAGGACTGAAACCATGGATTCGTAGCAGGGTAGCTGTGTTTGAATTGACAACTTATATGGCTGTTGTTCAGAAGGCTATGATTATTGAAGGAGAAAGCGAAGCAGCTCAGAAAGAGAAAGGACCAGGAAATTTTCAGAATCGTTTCAACAAAAGGCCGGGATTTCAAGCTCGGGGAAAAGTAAATTTTAAAAGGCCAGAGCAGAACAATCAGAGGATGGGAAATCGACTACCTGCCCCAACTCAGCAAAGGCTTATTCGACCGCCTATACCTGATTGCAGAACGTGTGGTAGAAAGCATACAGGAGTTTGCAACAAGCTAAATGTTACGTGTTTCAAGTGCAAGCAAAGGGGACACTATTCTGGAGAATGTCCAATGGGAAAAGCAGAAGTTACTTGTTTCCAATGTGGGAGAAAAGGACATATCGCCAAAGACTGCAGAGGAATTGCAATGGCTGCCAGTATTCCAAGAATTTTAGCATTACCTCCACCTCCACTACCACAGCAAAATCAGCCCAGAGCAAGGACTTTCAACATGTCAATGAAGGAAGCGGTACAGAGTCCGAATGTGGTTGCAGGTACACTTCCTGTAAATTCCGTAAATGCTTTAGTATTGATTGATTCAGGAGCTACTAGATCTTTTATTTCTGAAGCCTTTATTTCTAAGATAGATTGTGAGATTCAGTGGTTGGATGAAGTGTTAGTCATAAAATTAGCGAATAATGATCAGGTTGCAGTAGATCGAGTATGTCCGAGCTGTGATATTGAGATAGGGAGATGTCACTTTTTAGTTGATTTCATACCTTTTAGGTTAGGGGAGTTTGATATTATTTTAGGAATGGATTGGCTGTTTAGTAATAATGCTCAAATTGACTGTGCGAATAAGAGAGTGAAATTGCAAACTGAAGAAAATGAAACGGTAATATTTAAAGGTGAGAAGCAAAAGCAGAAATTCCTATCAATAATGCAGACGAGAAGATTGCTACGTCAAGGATGTCAAGCTTATTTAGCCTATGTACGGGATGTTGATAAGGGAAATTTGAAGATTGAAGATATTCCTGTAGTTTGTGAATTTCTTGATGTTTTTCCGGACGAATTACCAGGACTTCCACCAGATCGAGAAATCGAATTCACTATTGACTTGACGCCAGGGACTGAACCAATTTCGAAAGCTCCATATCGAATGGCACCTGTTAAAATGAGGGAATTAGCAAAGCAGTTGCAAGAACTTCTTGACAAAGGAATTATAAGGCCAAGTGTATCCCCATGGGGTGCGCCAGTATTGTTCGTGAAAAAGAAGGATGGTAGTATGCGACTGTGTATTGATTATCGTGAGCTGAACAAGTTAACTATCAAGAATAAATATCCTTTACCTCACATTGATGATTTATTTGATCAACTAAAAGGAGCAGCATGGTTTTCGAAAATCGACTTACGATCAGGCTATCATCAGTTAAAGATCAAGGCCGAAGATATTCTAAAGACAGCGTTTAGAACAAGGTACGGACACTATGAATTTCTTGTGATGGCTTTTGGATTGACGAATGCACCTACAGCGTTTATGGATTTGATGAATCGAATATTCAAGAAGTATTTGGATAAGTTTATCATTATATTTATTGATGACATCTTGATCTATTCAAAGATGGAAGAAAAGCATGCAGCATATTTAAGAACGACATTGGAAATATTACGGAAGGAGCAGCTTTATGCAAAATTTTCCAAATGCGAATTTTGGTTGAAAGAAGTGCAGTTTTTAGGGCACATCATCAGCAGAGAAGGCATTCAAGTTGATCCAGCAAAGATTGAAGCTGTGTTGAATTGGGAAAGACCAAAGACGCCGACAGAGGTTCGAAGTTTCTTAGGTTTGGCAGGATATTATCGAAGATTTGTCAAAGATTTTGCGAAGATAGCTACACCGCTGACCAAGTTAACTCGACAAAGTGAAAAGTTCGAATGGAATAGTAAGTGTGAAGAAAGTTTTCAAGAGTTGAAGAATCGGTTGGTGACGGCACCAGTATTAGTATTGCCAGACGAGCAAGGAAATTTTGTTATCTACAGTGACGCTTCATATCGTGGTTTAGGATGTGTGTTGATGCAACATGGTAACGTCATTGCATATGCGTCGAGACAACTTAAACCTCATGAACAGAAATATCCTACGCATGATCTGAAATTGGCAGCAATTGTTTTTGCATTAAAGCTTTGGAGACATTATCTGTACGGTGAAAAATGTGAAATCTACACGGATCATAAAAGTCTGAAGTATATCTTCACGCAAAAGGAACTAAACATGCGACAACGTCGATGGCTGGAATTGATTAAAGATTATGATGTTACAATCAGTTATCATCTAGGAAAAGCAAATGTTGTAGCAGATGCGCTAAGCAGAAAAGAAAGATTGAATCGGTTGACTTCATGCGAAGAATTGGCCAGGGAATTCGACAAATTGGGAATCGAAATTCGTATTCCTAATGAATCTGCAGAAACTATCTACGCTATGACTTTCCAACCAGAATTGCTGGAAAAGATTCGCCGTTGTCAAGAAGAAGTGATGAGTCAAGATGATAACTTAACAGGAGAAGAGATTACAACTCAGAAAGATAATGAAGGAATTTTACGTTTTGCATCAAGAATCTGGATCCCTAACGTGGCAGAATTAAAAGAAGAAATTATGCGAGATGCGCACAATTCGAAGTATTCCATTCATCCAGGAAGCACGACAATGTATCGCGATTTGAAGGAAAACTTTTGGTGGCCGAATATGAAGAAGGAGATAGCAGAATGGGTGAGTAAATGCTACACATGCCAGCGAGTTAAAGCAGAACACCAACGTCCGAGTGGGTTATTGCAACCATTAGACATTCCAGAATGGAAATGGGAACATCTAGCGATGGATTTTGTGGTAGGACTACCAAGGACTAGGGCAAATCATGATGCGATATGGGTAATCATTAACAGACTTACGAAGTCGGCACATTTTCTACCAATTAATGAAAGATTTTCGCTCGACAAATTAGTACACATGTATCTCAAAGAAATTGTGATGCGTCATGGAGTACCATTATCAATTGTATCGGATCGAGATCCTCGTTTCAATTCAAGATTTTGGAGACAATTCCAAGAATGTCTAGGAACGAAGTTGAATATGAGTACAGCTTATCATCCGCAAACTGATGGCCAAAGTGAAAGGACAATTCAAACGATTGAAGACATGCTACGAGTTTGTGCGATCGATTTTGAAGGCAGTTGGGATGAACATTTACCCCTAGTGGAATTTTCTTATAATAATAGCTATCACGCCAGTATTGGAATGCCACCGTATGAAGCATTATATGGGAGGAAATGCAGATCACCCGTGCACTGGGATGAAGTTGGAGAACGCAAGATTTTGGGTCCAGAATTAATTCAGCAGACAAAAGAAAAGATTAATCTTATTCAAAAATGAATCGAGGCAGCACAAAACAGACAAAGCAGATATGCAAACCAAGCCAAGAAGGATATGGACTATCAGGAAGGAGAACAGGTATTGCTCAAAATATCGCCATGGAAAGGATTGACCAGATTTGGCAATAAAGGGAAATTGAAGGCACGATACGTTGGACCATTTGAGATTTTGAAGAAAATTGGGAAGGTTGCGTACGAGTTAGCTCTACCACCCCATATGCAGCGCATTCACAACGTATTTCATGTATCTATGCTTAAGAGGTATAATCCTGATACAAGGCATATAATAGAGTATGAACCAGTAGAACTTCAGGCAGATTTGTCATATGTAGAACAGCCAATAAGAATTCTAGATAGGCAAGAGAGGGTATTAAGAAATAAGTCTGTGTCATTAGTGAGAGTTTTATGGAGAAACCCAGTGGTTGAAGAATCAACCTGGGAGCTTGAAAGTGAAATGCTAGAAAATTATCCTCAGTTATTTGCATAATTAGATTCTGAGGACAGAATCTTGTTAAGGGGGGGAGAATGTAACGACCGAGGAATTACGCTTGTATTATATTATAATAATAATAAATTATGTGTATTATTATGTGATTAAATGTGTTAAGTCGTTGAACCCTAACTGTTATGTGTTATGTGTTGGTTGTTTTGATCCAAACGTGTTTTGGATATTTATTGAGCGTTCTATCGTCAGTTATATATATTATATCAAAACCTGTACAGCTCAAAACTATGTTTTAAAAGCCCGTATTTCAAACAAAATCATTGGCCCTATTTTGCCAAAAATGCCCTATACCGTATCGCTATTCTGAACCCTTAGACGTTTTACAAATTGACCTTTTTCGCGAAAAACGACTTTTTCCGGACCCCTTCGGGTACCAAAAACCCCACAAAAATCACATTTTTATTTTTATATGATTATGAAATTATCATATATCATTTTTCTTTGTATTTTTGTATTTTTCACAATTTTTGGGAATTTTTAGTATTTATTTTGTATTTATTGGATATTTAAAAATTCATTATTAATACCCAAAAATTATAAAAATTGGGGCCAAATATTTTTATTAGGAGTATAATTAGCCCCTTAATTTTACTTAGGGGTATTATTTTCATAAATATAAATACCTGAATTACTATTAATTAAATCAGTTAATTATAATTAAAAATCAGAAGAAAAAAATAAAAAGAAAAAGAAAGGGGATTAGGGTTAGGGTTTTGTGAAGAACAGCAGCAGAATCAATCGGACTTTTGAAGGTGATTCCGGTGACAGAAATTGAAGTGTGAGTAACCGATTTGAAGCCCAAAGTCTGTTCTATCAGATTATCACGTCAAAATCATCAACCGAGGTATTAATTTGTGTTTCGTAATTTCGGATTAATTTCTCGAATTCGGGTTTGAAGTTCTGGTAATTGTTTGATGATTATGTTAGTATAGATGTTTAGATCGTCGATTTTGGAGTCGATTGACACCGGTTTTGTCGAGTTTGGCTTCGGGTTTTGTCTCGCCGGAAAAGCGGCGCCGCCGCCGCTGTTATCGGTGGTTTAGGCGGCGGAGACGGATAAAACGAAGGAGGAACACGACAGGGGAGGCCTGGGAACGAAAGGGAACGAAGCAGCAGAAGAAACGAGGCCGATTGATTGCCGTTTTTGCTTCGTCGGAAGTTTCCGCCGGGCCGGAATCTGGGCAACGGCCGGCTGTTCTTCCCGACTCGATTGGGTTGGGGACGACCCGGTTTCTAACCCAGTTTCGACCCGGGTTTAATCCTAATAACCCAAACCCTGTTGATGTTTTTGTGTTTTTAGTTAATTAGTTAATTATTTATATTTTAGTATAATAAAATCAGTTTTTAGTAATTCTAAAAAGTAAATAAAAAAATTAGTTTTAAATTCTGAAAAATAGTATTATTAATTTCTAAATTATTTTATTAATTTATAAATTCTAATTTAATTATTTAATTATTTAATTATTTATCTAATTATTTATTAGTTATCTAATTAATTAATAATTAGGTAATTAATTAATAATTAGGTAATTAATTAATAAATAAGGATTAAACTGATTAATAATTTGATAATTAGTTAATATTACGAGTAGTGATTCGATAATGAGAATTATTATTCGAGCGTTAGTTATTCGAATAATATTACAGTAATTGTTCGTATCATAGAATTAAATACTGATAATTAATTGATTAACGAATCGTTTAAATTCCAATAATAATATATTAGTTCGGTAATATTCGAGAATAGTGTGTAGCTCGTATTTATACGAGTGATTAATCGTTGAGTTGGTTTATAATTTGAGTAATTCGTAGTTATTCGATAAATAGCGTATCGGTTAATTAAGTTGATTGATTATTTGTAAATAATCGATCTAATCAAATAAATAACGATGAGTTGTAAATATTTGTAATAAATTGTGATTAATCCTAATAATTAGGGATTAATTATTTTAAATTAGTAAATAATTATCTATTAATTATTTATTAGTTATTTATTTATTAAGTGATTAATTATTTCAATAATTAATCACATAATTTTCAATAAATCTTAACTTCTTCGTTTTAACTCCAAAAATTATAAAAAAATTATTTTTGACTTTGATTTTTATTAAATAATTATTTAAAAATTATTTTAGGATTTAAAAGGTTGTAATAATTATCTATATTGAATAATAAATTGAATTATCAGTGTTTAATTCATAACAATTCAACCGTTAGTCCGATTTAAGTGAAACGAAGACCCCTAGACTCAGAAAAATGAGACGAATCCAATAAAAATAGTTGTAAGTTATAATTTATTCTGAAAAAGAGTGGTTTGGTGATAACTGATAGTTCGTAGGTCCTAGTAGGGATATAATTGAGCCGAATAAATCCCGAAAAATTATAATAAAATCAGATAAGACTAGTAATGCAGGTATAAGCCTAGAATTGATTCTAAAAATAATTATAAATCTAGAAATTAAATTGTGTGCTTTACGTGTTACGTGTTATATGTGATTATGTGCATAAATGTGTTGTGTAAATATATGTATATATATGCGAGTCAGATAGAAACGCATGGGTAGACTGATAAGGTTGCGTGATATCAATACAAGATACACGTATATAGTAAGTTATCTAAACACCTATATTTCCATGATTTGTTCAGTGTTAACAAGGCAGAGCAAGCTAGGGTCAGAAGGCAGTGAATTAAACCAGGTTAAGTACGCACAAGGCAAGTTTTTCCCCTATTCTAAATTCAGAATAGTGAATTATATTTCTTTTCTATCATATCAATTCTCTTTGATAACCATTGTTCATATGCACTGTTGTCCATTTATTATTACTTGTTCCAGTTTCATTTCAATTCTTGATTTACCCAATTTATTGAATTCCCTGTTCATATTTCAATTCTTTTACCCTACATATATTCTGGTATATCCTGGTGTTGGGATATATCAATAGCATACCGATTGTTCCGGATGCTCAGCCTTGGACTGGATGGTTACTATAAAGGCTGGGTTTTTCCCAGACCATTAATTAATAGGCCATAGTTGCCTGAGTACTCCTTATGTTGGTTGGGTCTATGCAGTTGGGTATAGATCCGCACTATATTCTGACTGATCAGCAGATTATAGTGCATATGTTGGTTCTTGTTTCCAGTCTTGTTCATTTGGCACTCGCCATCATTGGCAAATTATTAACATATACAGATACAGATGGTTGTTCAAACCAGCAGCTTATTGGTTCATTTATTTCTCTCTTTATAATATATATATATATATATATATATATATATATATATTGTTGCAGGCTTGTTGAGCAATTTTGGCTCATTTCTTTTATTGTCACTCCTATTGTTTTACAGTTAAGGTAGAGAATGAAACCCATCAGGACCCGCATAGTCAAGAAGCGAGTCAAGCAGCGGGACCCTCTTATACCAAGAGTGTTCCTTCCTATTCCCGAAGAGAGCTTTGAATTGCCAGATCAGGTGTAGCAGGATAAGTAGTAATGTTGGGTTGAATAAAAGTTTTGTGTAGTTTGAATAAAAGATTGCGTAGTGAAACTTTAGATAGAATAAAGTTTTGTAATAAAGAGAGTTCTTGAGACAGGTTTTATTTAGTTGGGTTTGTAATAAAGTGTAGTGCATGATTCTTGTTTCCAAACTCAACCCTTAAAAGATCCTGAGTAGTGATAGTTCTGGGTAATTATTATATTAATATTCCGCTTGTGCAGGTATAGTTGGTAATTGTTGTTAATAATGCCCCAAATCTATACCCCGGATTTGGAGGGTGTTATATGCATTATCCCTGATCACTCGAGTACCATTAATTTCATTAACATCATTACTATTTGAAACAACTACAAAAATAAAAACCAAAGTTACCTCCGCCACAACCAATGTTACTATCACTAAAGTTAGTGCCAATATCACTACTAGCACCCCGAATTCTACTAAGTAAGTTGCTTCCACCAAAGCCATAACTAAACTACCACTACCAATACTAAATCCACCAATATTGAGGCTACCACTAGCACCGCCAGTGCCACAACTAAAGCAACGAGCCATGCCACCACCATTGTCACTATTAATATTATCCAATATATAACCAATGCTACCAATAAAGCTACCAGCCATGCCACGAGTTAAGCTACCAACAATGCCACTACGAATGCCACTACTAAGACTAACCAATATACCACCAATGCTACCACTAAAGCAACCAGCCATGCCACCACCAATTCCACCAACAAAGCTACAAGTAACACTACCCCCAATGTCACTACTAAGACTAACCATTATATCATCAATGTTACCACTAAAGTAACCACCCATGCCACCACCGATGCCACCAATAAAGCTACCACCAATGCTACCACCTATGCCACTACTAAGACTAACCAATTACCACCATTTCTACAACCTCTAATGCCATAATTAATGTGACTATCAATGAAACTGCTTATGTTAGCATGAATTTTAACATTAACACCAACAATACCACCAACAATTCTCCTACTAAGATTACTGCTTGCAATGCCACCAATTACACTAATAAGAACACCACAACAAATGGAACCATCAATATCACTAAATTCACTACAATTATTACCACTTGTAGTGCCACCAATGTAATCACTAAAGATGTTAGACATGCTACCACCAATGCCACTACTAAGACTACCCAATATACCACTAATGCTACCAGAACTGCTGTCATTATTAAAGTTGCCACCAATGACACTACTTAAGTTAGTACGAACTTCACTATCAATAATGCCACCTCCAATTCAACTTTTAAGATTAGGGCCACTAGTGCCACCAATTGGAGGAGTAAATTACCACCACTAGTGCCACACCAAAATATATTACTATTGGACTCAATAAAAATAACAACTTTTTTCCAATAGTAATGGATGTATAGCCATTTACTATTGGACTCAATAAAAATAACAACTTTTTTCCAATAGTTATCCATCTATAACCATTACATCAACAGCTGATTTAGTATGGATGAAAATGGCCAGGCAACCTATTCTTGTATTGAAAATATAAGTTCTTACAACAGTACAATTTTTCCCAAACAAGCCTACATATCCATGAAGTAAGAAATTGTATTTTCAACATTGTGTTTGGTGAAATGTATTTTAATAGTTGTTGGGGGAGCTTTCTCAGTCGGGAAACACCCAACACCCAATATAAGTAAATTTAGTGTGTTATTAGGTTAACACATAATACTTTAGAGTAGCTTGTCATATATATATATATATCTTTAAAAAAAATCCCAATATATTTTAATGTTTTTTTTAATTTTAGTATGAATTTCATATGATAAATTTTGATTTTTTTTCTATATTTTAAAAATCTGATTTAACAAGCATATATGTAAATAAATATTACTCTAATTTATTTTGTATAGTAAATGAAATTAGATTTTTAAAATTAGGTAGTAAGTATTCTATAAAAACGTTTAACTAAAAATTACATTTTCTCAAAATATTAAATTTTATTTGATAAAATGATATACAAATTTCCTCATAACCTCAAATAACAATAATATAAGTACCAAATAACTAAAAATAATAAAATACTACTACAAAAGATTCAAATATAAAAACCTTTCAGTATCATGCACAAATTAATTGTCATAAATAAATTAATATTTACATAACAACAATTAATTAAGTTCAATTTCTAAAGGTATAAGGTACAAAATTTTTGACAAACAAATTATACATATTAGGAAACTGATGCAGTTTTTAAAAATATTTACTAATTGCACTTCGTTTATTTAAACATAAGAATTAAAATAAATTATAAAATTATTGTTGATTTTTATTTAGTTCTTAGTGTATATGATTTGAAATTATAAAAATGACATAAAATTGTGGGTAACACTACATATACCATGTACTATGAGTATATAAGTTGTTTGGCTTAGCCATATGTATTTTGACATAGTTATAATGAATATTTTTTATTATTTTCTATTGTAATGTAAATTTATTATTAAAAATTATCCTTATATTTATAAACTTGCTTTTTTACTAACAAATTTTCACTAGACACTTTTTCTAAATAAAATTATGACAAGCACAAAAAGGCTGAGAACTACATAAAGACACTATTTTGTCAAATACTTTCCAAAATTCAAGTCCATTATTATTGCAAAATGAATAAAGATGATAGTTCATAAATTATTTTAAGAGTTTTCTTTTTTTGAATAAAAGTATAACTAGTACTTGTTTGTCCCAGTGATTTGTAAATTTAAAAAATATCCATATTATATGATTAATAGAGTCATTAATTTTATGGTAAGATGTATTTTACAATTTTTGTATTTTATTTTATTTGATTATATAATATGTATATTTTGTTAGGTGTTTAATTTATAAAACATTACATTTTACTTAGTTATGGTATAAGTGTTTATTTTTTAAGATGCCAGGCTATTAATGTTAGATGCACTAATAATGTTTCTTGCACTTGTTTCTTTGAACCAGGTTGAGAAGAAAGTGTGTGAATATTTTCTCAAATGGAGGTACTTTTCCATTGATGGAGGTTCCTATAGATAAACAGTTCTGGGCTGATGACTCAAAAGACCATAGATATTAATGCCTAGTATGTTTAATTGGAAGCCCAGTGCCAAGAAATCCCCAAAAGCTATAGAATAAGGACAAGGCACGTACAAATCGGAAATAACTGACCGATATGCCACGTTCTACTTAATCTTCCTGGTTCAAGTCAACTGACGACTAAGAGTGGCAATACCTAGTATAAAGATTGGTTCAAGTTTGCTATTTTGATACACAATCATATATACAGTTAATAAGTTCTTCAACTCTTACAATTTCTCTTAATTTTTATTTTTTCTAGACTAGGTTTTTAGTATAATTTTAGTTTGCATTTTTGTTATGTAGCCCGCGCTCCAACATGCTAGATATGTTTGATTTATTTCAATGTGGTGGTGAATAAGCTGCTTTACAAGATGATTTGTGGTATATATCATTTGCTCCTCTGCTCTTCTGCTCCATTTATATATGTTGAAATCTCCATATATTTGTGTGCATATATTTATTATTTTTAAATTTTTATTTCAATAATATTTTCTTAATTTTGTATGTCAGTCCACTTAATTTGCAAATTGAAATTTTTATAATCTTGTGTAAATTGAATTTTGGTGGTGCTTTTGTTTCTATATGGATTAAATCATCATACATATTGAATTGAATAATCAATAAATATAGAGTATTTATTTAGTTTGTACTTTAGGTAGATTTTACTTAAAGTTAGCTTTTAAAAATGAGACTTTGGATTATTTAAATTTTATTTTGGTTTATATCTTAATGTTATTTTTGTTTATGTGTGTAGTCAATGAAATCTAAGTAGATTTTTTTATTTATGTTAGTGTTTAATTTTTAATACACACTACACATTTTAAATGAAGGTTAATTTTTTTATCTTTGTTTATGTTAAAGATTGTGGTATATTAAGATATGATAAATAATAGGTGTTAAATATAAAACTCTGTACTAGTAATATGGTATTGTGCTCCAAGTAGATGTTTTTAGGTGAAGGGCAGGTTCAGATACAACATGAGCAACAACAAAATATGGGATTTCAGGGCCTCAATCCACATGTTGCTGCTGACCCAGTTTGCCGGAATACGTGGGTGATGTGAAGAGGACATTGGTGGAGCTGCAGGGGCTTATTGGTGCTGGTGGCCTTGGAGCTTTAATGGGTGGTGCTGGTCGAGGCCTATTTATTGGTCAACGGTCTATGCATTATGCTCTGGTAGGTTTGTTTAGGTAATTTGATTTGTCATTATTTTCTATAGTTATATTAGGTTTTTTGGGTATGTCAACAATTATAGTTCATTTAGTTTATTTTATTGTATTGTTATGATCATATGTTTAGTGTTGTATACATGATTTTTAAAAGTTTTAACACTGCTGTGTGATACTAAAGAAATATTTTTAACTTATATCTTTAATTATACAATTGTAATGTCTAGTTGATTGTTGGGTGATCAAACATTATTTACATGATATCCAGTCAACAAGTTTGCTCTTCCACTTGTTAATTTGACGATTATTTTGTAAAAAGTTTGCGTCACTGCATAAAAATAACATAAATTCCGACAAATTGCCCGAAATGGATTAAATGGCCCGAATTAGAACATTAAAAAAATATTCTATCTTTGTTTATGTTAAAATATTGTGGTATATTAAAATTTGATAAAGAATAAGTGTTAATTACAAAAATGAAGACGGACCTACTCTCTACTAGTAATATGGTATTGTGAGTTTGTTATGTAGTCCATGATGATGTATTTCTCAACAGTTCGTGGTTCCTAAAGCTAATTGGATTTTTGGGCTCATAGGGGATTACTCTTATTACATTATTTTCCTATATAAATGGAGGCATCAGCTGCACCTGTTATTATTTTTATCGTAATCTTTTTCATCTTTGGCATTGCATAAGGCATTAGTTTAATTGATGCCTTTGTTATTCTAGATTTAAAAAATGTTAATTTTTTGTGGACATCTCGTTCTTGATAGAGTATATATTTATGTATATTTTAAAGGATTTTATTCTCATATTTATAATAATATATCATTAATTATATATTACTAATTAGAGTTTAATGTTTTATGACAGAAAACATTTGGACTGTACGCGCATACATCACTGTTTGGGCCTTAACTTGAGTTCTAGACATCAGAATTGGGAGATCTTACCGCCCATACAAATCTAATAGAATTATCTACGGTTTAGAAGTGGTCCAACATAAAGAATCCAACTGGAGCAGCCCAGAATCAAGCCTGAAAGATACAAATTTTACATCAAAGTCCAATTTATTTTGGGAGAAGCATTCAAACTCTTTATTATATATTAGGTTTTATATATTGTATACAAAAAACCATAACATAACATAGTATAGAATAAAGTTAGTCATATTCTTGAGAGAAGGGATAGAAGCATCTTGAGAGGGAGATTGGAAGAAGGAGTGAATGGATTCACCTAGATTCCAAAGAAACTTTAAAGTTATATTCTTCGTGCATCAATTCTTAAATTTATGGTTTGCGTTCCTAATATACATTTTGTTTATCATACCATGAGTAGCTAATTCATTAATCCAAGAGTTTGGTAGTATTCAATTGACTTAATATGTCTGTTTGATTATATTGTGATTTTTTTATTATTGTTAATCTATCATTGAACACTTTATACAATTAGAGGAGTACCTAACTTCTAATTGAATCTTTAGGAGTTATAACGAATCGGGAGAGGAGTTGTAATTATAGTACATGATATAATAGACACAATTTAAGTATTAGATCAGGAGATTGATATGAGAATTGTGAAACTTATGATTCTAGGTTTTTAATAATCTATAATTGTATTTTATATGACAATGAGAATAGCGTTCAATGGATAGTTGTAGGCACTATAATCTATCTTGGGAGAGGATTTTATAAACCTTAGAAGGATTATTTTTAACAAAAAAATAACACAAATTAGACATTCATGATAGCCATTGAACAACCCTTATTCTTGGATTGGTTCTCTCATATATCTAATATAACTTTTATTTGTTTATTAGACTAAAATAATGAATAGTTAAAAAACCCACAAAATTAATATCCACACTTCTGAATTGTAAGAGAAAAAATACTTGAAATTGGTGTTGATATCAGTCCTTCCCCGATAACGATAACGAACTTCTAAAAATACACTTCAACAAATTGGCTCAGCTGCCGAGGAAGGGAGCATATTGATTTTGAGTTATTTGTTTCTTGTAATATGGATTTTTTTCTTTGTATATAGTTTCCTCCATCTTTTTGTTTTTCTTTGAGGTAGACAACGTAAAGTTTTGAGTTGAGGAGATGACATGAATAACAATTTTTGTTGGGATAACGCTCAAGATTTCATCAATAATCAAGAATGATATCAAAGTTTTTATTCTTTTCAGGATTTTAATGGGTATCACGTGAACTCGTTCAATTGTTACAACTCATATTATACTCCATACCCTTCTAGCACATATTTTTCATATGTATTCAATAGGTTGGTACAATGAGAATGCTAAAAAGAAATGTTTTATTAAGGAAGTTTAACTTGTGAAGCATGATGGTTGTCTTCAAGTTCCTCCTTATGTCAATTTTCTAACGATCCATGATTCTTGTTTAGCAATTGATGATAATTTTGTGTTTGATCAGACTACTTGTTCAGTTGACTATAGTCCCATGTGTGATAATGGTAATTTGGATGCAGTTGAAATTCTACCAATTTTAGAGAATTTTATTGAGTTTAAAAAATTGGTAGACGAGGTAAATAATGATGAGTGTCCAGTTAAAATTGGGGAGAAATTTCAGATTAATAAAATTAAAAGTCTTGCTTATGAATATAAAGATCCAATTTGGGAGGAGTTTATGAGTCGCATAAACAAATAAAAGTTATATAAGATATATGAAGGAACCAATCCATGAATAAGGGTTGTTCAATGGCTATCATGAATGTCTAATTTATGTTATTTTTTTGTTAAAAAATAATCCTTCTAAGGTTTATAAAATCCTCTCCCAAGGTAGATTATACTGCCTACAACTATCCATTGAACAGAAGATGTTAATTGGTATGCTCCTTGGGAGACAACCTAAGATGTTAATTGTCAAATTATAGTAATAAATTAACCATAATTATGTATATCTATTAATATTAAGTTGTTGGATTGTGCAGATGAAAGAAAATTTAGTGATTTACAAAATCAGCAGCATTCCCAAGGCTTTTATCAGCATTATGAAGGACTTTAGCAAAACAGAAGCATTCTTAAGGCCTTTACCAGCATTCTAAGAGCTTGACCCCTATTCTAAAGGCCTTGATCTCTTGTTCTTTTAAAAAAAAGTTTTATGTACATTATTTATGTTACTTGTTTATATATATATATATATTATGTACATTATTTATTAGTTTTATTATTCTTAGATTATTATTATTAGTATTATTATTATTATTATTATTGTTATTTTATTACTTTTATATATATTTGTACATTATTTTCTAGTTTACTAATACATATATTATGTAGACTTTTTTGAATATTTATATATATATATATATAACTAATACGTAAAATATTATATACATTTATTTTTTTATTCAGATTTTTTTTCTTAGGATACTATGTATAAGTAAAAATAACAAAACAAAAAAAAAAGGAACATAGAACGGGGTTTTGAAACAACGAGTGAAAACATCTGGTTTGAATGTGAAAAACTATGTGTCATTTGATCAACGAGGAGGCTGTGCTACTTCAAATTGGATGCTTATTTCGCACATGTGGGTTTCATCCCACCATCTCGACGGTGATCTTCGTCATGGGAGTCTTCTTATTTTTTTCATTATGTATCGTCTTTACTGTATAGTAAAATATTTTTATGTTATTATGGGATGATGATTTTTGTTCCTTTGGGACAAGAAACATGCTATGTTGGGGGTGTGTTTTTGTGTGTGAGTTATATGGTGATGTAGAAAAATAAATAAATTAAACAAAAAATTGCATTGTACCATGTAGGTGCATTCCATTGCATATCATATCATGATTTCATTTTAGTAGTAGTCCAAGTCAGTGACCGATGATGTTAATATGTGTAGCTTGTTTTTTACTAGTTCTTTCTAAGATCACATTTTAATGATGTTAGATGCATAGTGTCACAAGTGCAAAATTTATTTCTTAACACGACTCATTATGCTCTAGAACTAATACTCAGATATCCTTATTTCTTGAGGGGTATCCTCTTGTTGATTATTAGAATTTTGACTATTCCCTTTTGAGCTTCGTATGTAAACGCTTAAGTTTGAGGGAAGCAGTGGGGTGTACATGTCTTTAAGTCTGAGGGGACTTTTTGCCTAGTAACTGAAAGCCTTTTATGGTTTGGGATTGTTGACCCAACACTCGCTATATGGGTATTAGTTCATAAATCTTTAGGGATCTCGACCATTGCATAATTAAATAAGCCACTTAAATATTTACGAGTGTACAATATGGTTTGCAAATTTTTTTGGCGGTCGTAACTCACTTACACTTTAGAGCCACCCAAGCTTTAGACCGAGCTTGTGAAGTCTTACGGCGGTCGTAACTCACTTGCACTGAGGAGCCACCTAACCTTAGGCTGAGCATAAAAAACCATATATAGTTATATAGTAGTATCGTATCAATACATATGTACTTGTGTCCGTTATGTGGTCATAGTGTGGTGTGAGTGTGATGTGTCTAAACTTGTTACATATTCTGAAGGTAATATCTGACTTGGTATAAACTATTATATTTGAGATCCTTTGTATAGTATATCATTTAGGTGCATTCATGTAATTTCACATTTCATAGATTAAATGGAATTTTTGTGGGTACATTCACTCTAGACCGTCACGAGACCTTACTCGTCCACTAGGGCTACCCTGAGGTTTAAAAGGATTATTGCATATGCCAAATGCAACCGTGATCACCTTACGAAAGTGGTATTAGTTAGTAGTTTACTATATCTGTTTGCACGAGGACGTGCAAAATACTAAGTGTGGGGATATTTGATAGAATATATATTTATATATATTTTTAAGGATTTTATTCTTATATTAATAATATTATATCATTAATTACAGTTTAATTTTTTATGACAGAAAATAGAGAATTCCGAACTTTAGATGGAATTGGGTGGGCTTATTTGGACTTAAATGATAAGGAAATTCGGATTTATTGGGTTGCACGCGCATACATCACTATTTGGGCCTTAACTTGAGTTCTAGAAATCAGAATAGGGAGATCTTACAGCTCATACGAAGCTAATAGAATTATCTACGGTTTAGAAGTGGTCCATCATCAAGTATCCAACTGGAGCAGCCCAGAATCAGGCCTGAAAGACAGGCTACGAATTTTACATCAAAGTCCAATTTATTTTGGGAAAAGCATTGAAACTCTTTATTATATATTAGGTTTTATATATTTTATAAAAAACATCATAACCTAATATAGTATAGAATAAATTTAGCTATATTCTTGAGAGAAGCGATAGAAGCATCTAGAGAGGGAGATTGGAAGAAGGAGTGAAGGGATTCATCAAGATTCCGAAGGAACTTTAAAGTTATATTCTTTGTACATCAATTCTTAAACTCATGGTTAGTGTTCTTAATATACATTTTTTTTATCTTCTCATGAGTAGCTAATTCATTAATCCAAGAGTTTGGTAGTATTCAGTTGGCCTAAAATGTGTGTTTGATTATATTGTAATTTTTTTATTATTGTTAATCTGTCATTGAACACTTTATATAATTAGAGGAGTATTTAACTTCTAATTGAATCTTTAGGAGTTACAACGAATCAAGAGAGGAGTTGTAATTCTAGTACATGATATAATAGACACACTTTAAGTATTAGATGGGGAGATTGATATAAGAATTGTGAAACTTATAATTCTTGGGTTTTAATAGTCTATAATTGTATTTTTTATGACCATGGGAGTGGCGTTGAATCACTACAAGAAAAAAGTCCAAAGACATCGGTTTTTGGACGATGTCTATGATGTTTGGCATTCGATGTTGATGTCGGTGATGTTTATTCTAGACATCGGCCATAATACGATTTCTTTACTGGCTTAGACATCGTTTCTCGAAAAAACTGATGTCCATGCATTGTTTTTTTACAAAAAATGTTAGAAATAAATAATTTAATAAATAAATTACACTTGTTACAGTAGATTAAACATATAATGAGCTATGTTTTTTACCACATAGACATCATATATTTTTTTAGGTGATGTAAAATCAGATATTAAACATCGATTTATTCAGTAAAAGGCGATGTCTATAGTTACATATAGACATCAATTATATCCCAAACGAAGTGATGTCTATGTTCAATTTACACTTGAATATGTCTATCTTTGACATTAGTTTTTTATCAAAAATGATGTACATTAACTTTTTTGACATCAATTTTTCTTCTTTAAAAGTGATGTAAAATTGTTTTTTGACACCAGTATTAATTCATTAAAATGCGTGTTTGCATCTCAGTATTTCAGAACTATTTCTATTTTTGAAGTTATCAACTTGTTAAGGCATGAAAGGTTATCAACTTCATGATCAAATGACATCTCTGAAAAACTACAAGCACTAGGATTGGCCAATAAACACTCATACAGTAAAGCAAGTGCAGCATATATGGCATTAACTTACAAGATAATGCATGTTCCAGAGCCATTATTTGGAAGGCAGCAAGTTTTCTTGGCCTCTACATTTCACTTGGATTAACATAACCTACAAAATGAACAGGTATGAGAAACAATAGTCTACACTAAATCAGCTCTAAGTAGTACTAGGAAGCAGATAGCTATTTAATCTTATTTTGTTTAAATAATTAAGATTCATCTTCCTACAAGTTCGAACTAAAGAAAACTAGGTTAGTACCATGAAAAAAGGAAACCAACTAACATACTAGGTTTGTACCAATAATAACTGAGCAGAAACTAAGTAGCTATCTAGGTACTTATTGCTTCTTACAACAGGTAAATATTCTAGAAAAAAAACCCTCAAGTATTTTTCATTATTCATGTCAGTGTATACAGCAGAAAAGAATAACAAGATAAAAACAGAGAGTCCAGCTACCCTTCACCACTTTGTATAACTACCACACAGTGCAGGTACATATCTGCATACTAGGGCATCTGTAATTTTCTTCCAATGGTTCATTAGACTTACCCTCTCTGCAATGTTTCGCGGATGACTAGCAAAGCCTCTTTTATGCCCGAATTTTACATGGAATGGAGTCTTGCTGAAACTACAGAAAATTCTCCATTGTTGCCATTTCAGCAGAAGTGATTGGCAAGCTCGGTTGGTGAACTAAACCAGATGTGTAATTATCATTCTAGTACACCGGGAAAAGAAAGTAATTCAAGTGACTAACAAGAACAAATAAATAGTAAATAAACACCGTTCACATACCTGCTTGTCCAGTCGAGTCATATTGGATAACATCTTCACTTCACGATCTCTCTTTCTTTTTAAGCTGTTGCTGGTAGGACCATTGTGTAAATTAGAGACTGAGCCATATTGGAATTTCCTCCATTATGTCCACTGGCTAAGTATGAATCGTTTGCATTAACACGACTCAGAGGCATGAACCTCGAGTGAGAAGAAGGCCCAAATGAGAAATTCATATGATCACCCAACCTATTCATTGGGGAGCTTAATGATGTATTAGTCTTATTATAAGATCTAAAGTTTCCCACATCATTCATCCCCGAGAATCCTGTTAATAAGTATCAGGTTCTTAGCAGCCCATACAGAATCATTGCAACAATAATATAGAAATCACAATACTGAAAGTAGTATCCATATTTAAGTTTCAACTAATAACATGTTATTTTATGACACATACCAGACTCAACCAAAACTAAACCAGGTCATAGTGTTCAAAATTTTTTTTGTTTTGTCAACTACAGAGCATGGCACATACATCTGTTTCAACTTTCCACAAAATTAAAGCAAAATGAGCTATTTCAAATATAAATATGTGATAAATCATTAATCAGTGACGACCTTTTGCAGGAAAGATCCAGCAGACCAGCACAAACAAGCTTTTAGATGTTCATTCCTCTAGATCCAAACTAAAAGGCAAGTAAAAGGTCATAATATAAAACCAAAATAAACAAAAAGATCACAGATTGGATCACTTTTCTTTCACATGTACTTAAACTATCACGTACATATCTAGTTCCTTATTTATGCAACCATTCAAAATTATTCTAGTAAATCTAAAGCTTATCATCAGATATAAAATTTGAAGCAACAAATAAATAATAAGAGGCAGTGATGTACCAATACTAATATCATCTCCGGAAACGTCAAATCTATTAAACATACTTAAATAAGTAAATTAGGGTTACAATTTTAAAAAAAAACCAAATTTAAAAAATTTAGGGTTTCGATTTTAAAAAACCCCAATTGAAAACTACTTGCAGAGAAGACCATATTTCAAAATAACATAGTAAATTCACTTACCAATTCGAGTTTCTAAAATGATAACCAAGTAGAGAAGATCCTAATTCAAGGTTATCCTCTTACCAGCTTAGCGTAGAAAAATGGAGAGAGATTGTGGAGATGATGGTGGTGAGCAGAGCGGCGGTGATGTTTGTGAGTGGGGGTGGTGAGTGGTGGAGATGATGATGGTCGGGTGAGAGAGTCGGATGAGAGAGAGAGCTTGTGTGTTCATTTTTTTTAGTTTTTAGTTTTTTTAGTTATGTGTCTCGTGGGGGAAAAACAAAAAGCGGGGGAGAATATTTGGCAAGGAGGAAATTTTTTTGGCTAAGGTGGAAACAAAAATAAAGTGGACGGGGAGTGAATTATTTTTTTGCAACTTTAGACATCAGTTTTAAAATAACCGATATTTTAAAACAACATAGACATCATAAAAACACGGGATGATGTTATTAATTCTTTTAACATCAGCGGCATCAGTAACTGATGTCTAATGTGTGACATCTATTTGACTTTTTCTTGTAGTGAATGGATAGTTGTAGGCACTATAATCTACCTTGGGAGAGTATTTTATAAACATTAGAAGGATTATTTTTAACAAAAAAATAACACAAATTAGACATTCATGATAGCCATTGAAGAACCCTTATTCTTGGATTGTTTGTCTCATATATCTTATATAACTTTTATTTGTTTATTAGATTAAAATAGTGAATAGTTAAGAAACCCAAAAAATTATTATCCACACTTCTGAATTGTCTGAAAGTCACTGAAAAAGAGAATAAAACCATCGTCGATATAAAATATTTTTGTAAATAAATGGTAGTCTGTGAAAATCTGGGTTAAATGCTTTTGTATAAAACTCTTATGCACAATCATTCAGAAAAAACATGAATAAAAGAAACCGTAGTTTGAGGAGGCCTGGAACAAATATTTGAAAAAATTAGAAACTGTTTTTTCTCAAGGGTGCTGGTAAACCGTTATGTATTTAAACTGGTTCTTATTTTCAAACTGTTGTTCTTTCATCTTAAAACAAGTGTGGTGATAATGGTTCATATTTTTAAACTGCTATGTGTAATAAATTAAAATAAAGGTTATTTTATAAAATTGTTGTTATTAAGTATTGAGACAATGGTTTAAATTTTTAAACTGTTGTCTCTTTCTTTCTTAAACAAGTGTTCATCGACCATTGTGTTAAGTTGCTTTTAGTAACAGTTTAGTGTTATGTGCATTAAGGCGTCAATGTAATGTTTTGAATTAGTTTGGGTTAGTCTTGGTTGTTGCTAAAATAGAGGAAATAATGGAGATGCACACATTTTGAGTAGTTCCCTAGTTATTAGGAGTAGTAGTAGTTTCTTTCTATATATAATTGTGTTATTTTGAGAAATGGATATGAGAAAATAGTCCCAACTCTCCCTCTGCATTCTTCTACTTTCTCTCTTATTTCTTGGCTATTGGAACAACCGTTGATGCCACCATATCAGTGGTATCAGAGGGGTCCTGATCCGATAGAGACACGTAAACAATCTTTTGAACATTTCCAGTAAAGTACTAATGAGGAACTTGAAAAACTTACTACTATATTCCACCAATTGATGACTGATGTCCAGTCCATTAAAGAGAAGGATATAGCCTCACCTTCTGGGTCCGGCCAAGGTAACAACATTGAAAAGGAAACAAAACCTTACCTGAAGAGCCATTTTCCCCAATTCAGTGGTGATGATCCTACGGGGTAGGTTAACGAGGCTGAAAAATATTTTTTCATTCCAAAATATAATAGATGGTGACCGCGTCAGCTTGTCTTCGTTTCATCTTGATGACATCGCCTTACAGTGGCACAAATAGTTTGCAAAGATAAGGGCCGATGACATGGGCAGAGTTTACCAAGGCACTGTTGATTAGGTTTGGACCGACCGAGTATGATGATCCTTCGGAGTCCTTACACCGGGTCAAGATGAAGTGTATTTTTGGCGGCCTTTGCCATTATGGACATCCACCTCTACCTATTCAATGAAGAAATTCTTTAAAAAGTACCTACAAAAAATATATGAGTAAATGTCTCTTATCATCTTCTCAAAATTATGGAGAATCCCATGTTTTCCTTCTCCTGGGGATTCCATATTTTCTTTGGTGAGGACAAGCCTTTTGCCATGGCCAAGCCCTTTCCATACCTTGAGCAAGGCAAGCTTCTTTTGCTTAAACTACACATACTTTGTACCTTAAAACACAATTATTTATTTTTACCCCAATTTGAACTAAAATAACCCTCTTGAGGGGGGAAGATGCACTACCAAATTTTAGCTATAACACTACATCAAATTATAATTATAAATATATGAACAAATTTTGAACATTAAAATCTTCAAATTTTAATATCAAAGTAAATTTTTTAAATAAATAAATATTATAATGACTAGTTTTAAAACAAATATTAATATTTTTACAGATCCGTACTTACATGTAAATAAAATAAATATCTTCAATTTTTTGAGGTAAATATAAAAATTTATTTTATCCTTATAACTTAAGGAATACAGTTTTTTTAAATGTAACAAGTTATTTTTTGTTTAAAAAAACAAGAAAGAAAAAAAGTTGTCATTTATGGAAAATTCTATCAAATTAGTTGTTACACTAAATTTAAAATCTATTAAATGCATTTCAGTAAATATAAATAATTAGAATTTAGAGACGAAGATCATCACTGCATGAAAATACAAAATTATAACCGACAATTTTATTTAATACAAACATGCACAAGTATAAATAATTTTGAAAATTGTAGTCTTGAATAATAATGAAATTTAATTTTAGTTACTATTACCAATGTTAACCTCAACAATTAAAATTATATTACAGTAAATGAAAAAATACATCAATAATTTTAATATGTGAAAATATAATAATTTAATATTAAAAAAATTATAAATTAATAAAATATAGAATAGAGAGTATAAATTTTAATTTAAATAGATGATGAACAAATCTTGCTAAGGAAATAGTAAGTTTAAGAATACAAGATAGAACTGTAGGTAAATTTATTTGTTCTTTTTGCGTGAATGGGCCAATAACATCACAAAAGAGCCCAACTTATAACACATCCTAATTCATATTAGTATACTTACCCAATCTTAATCTAAGCCCAATATATTTTAAATTAGACCTAACATCTAATTCCAACAAGCAACTCAAAACCTTAAATTTTTTCACAATATGGTTTTCTCCTGTATATGGAGCCTCATTTCAACCCACCCCTAAAAAATCTTCATTTCAATACACTAATCCTCTCCTAAATGGCTTGTGCAGCACTGCTACTAGAATTTCTGGTTCATTACCCAATTTTGTGATAAATCCCAGGATTGTTAACATCTTATATATTGATAAAAGTGTCTTATTAAGTGTGAATTACAATATAATCTTGTAATCCTTTAAAAGTTGTTCATTGATGCACTAATAATTTTTTGTTCCCTCAACACTAATTTTACCTTTAGAAGGTATATGTTTTCCCATCTTGATCTAGAAGTCAGGTAATAAGAAAAGTTAATAAGAAACTAACTTATTATATGAGTGAGTGAGAATTGAAAGTAATCACCAATTTTTATATATTGTTATGAAACTTTTGTAATGCTTAATTTCTTATATTCACTAAACATATGAGGTTCCTCATCTAAATGATACCAATTTTAATTTTTTGCTTCTTCGTGTTTGTCATGTTGTAATGGTTATACTGAATTTTTTTAATAAACTAAAGTTTATAGAAACCATGAGAAATTTCCTAACAAGAATTGTACAACCTAGTACTTTATAGATTTTTCTCAAATTTTTTAATAAGTAAAGGAAATTCATGGCCGAAATTAATTATGTGAATTATTAAGGATAACCCAGGCAACTATGGCCTCATAATCAAGGGTCCGGTTAATACCCGACCCACATCGTAACCATCCAGTCCATAGCTTAGCATCCGGAACAATCAGTATACTTGTGATGTATCCCAACATCAGGATATATCTGAGTATATATAAGTAAGGGTATCAAAATTGGAATATGAATAGGGGATTCAATAAATTGGGAGAAATAAAGAATCGATATGAAATAGAACAAGAACTAATAACTGTGTATCAGTATATGTGAACAAGAATTATCAAAGTGTAACTGGTATAGAAAGTGGGGTATATTTCACTATTATGATCTTAGAATAGGGAAAAAACTTGCCTGACGTGCACTTTACCTCGTATGATTCACTGCCTTCTGTCTCTGGCTTGATTCTCCTTGGTGGTATTGAATCTATCATGAGAAGACATTCGTTTAGATAACTTAATTCATACGCGTATCTCGAATTGATACCATGTACCCCTATTTGTCTACCCATACGATTCTCTCAGACTCGCACATATAATATAACACATAAGGTTCACATAATCACGTAAAACATATAGCACATAAAGCACATAATTGACTTTGGGCTCATAATTATCCTAAGAATCGATACTAGGCTTATACTTACACTAACAAACACTATCTGGTTCGATTTACAACTCTTTGGGATTTATTGGACTCGATTTGACCCCTATTAGGGCCTATAACCAATTAACTACTATAAGACAACTCGCTTCTGAAAGAAATAATGTAAGGGTCTTCGTTTCACTCGAATCGGACTAACGGTTTAATTACTATGTAATAAACAAGATTTAATTAATTATAAATCAATTCTAATTAATTAATCACAATTAATTAAACCTTAATTATATTTTTAAATCATTATTTAGTATATATTGTAATTTAAATTAATTAATCCTTAATTATTAGAATTAATTACAACTTATTACAATTTATTACCAATTATATGATGTAATCGACTATTTACGAATAATTATTCAATACAAATAACTATAATGACATTCTTCGAAGAAATAAACTATCGCTCGAATAATAATCCAACTTATCGATCAATTACTCGTACAACTACGAGTTACTCACATTATTCGACTAATTATCGAATTATTATTTATATCATTCGATATATTTTTAACCTTATTTATTACTTAATTCTTAAATAATAAATAAATAAATAAATAAATAAATAAATAATCAATTTCGAATTTCTAAATTAATAAAATAATTTAGAAATTAATTATAATATTTTTCAGAATTTAGAACTAATTTTTAATAGATTTTCAGAATTTATAAAACTGATTTTGATTTACTAAAATATAAATAAATAATTAATAAATCAAAAATAGAAATAGGGAATTGATTTTCTAGGTTTTCAGGATGAAACCCGGCTCGTTTCCCGGGTTGAAACCAGATCGACTCCAGAACCCGACACCGGCGGCGTTTTTCGACGAGTAAAAATGACGACCAACCACAATAAAACCGTGGTTTTTAGTCTCGTTTCGTTCAACAATCAAGCCCAATGATTTTCCCTGTCTTTCTCCTCCTTCCTCCATCGTCCCCAACGTCGGGAATCTCGCGAACGACGGCGGTGGTGTCCTTTCCGGCGACGCTAAAACGGAACCCAACAGACACAAAACCGGTACCATTCGAACGAGGATTCAACGATCTACAATCCTCTAACAACAGAATCATTCAACAATTATCAAATCATCAAACCCGAATTCGAAGAAATAAACCCGAAATTTCAAATCAAAATCAATTAAACTAAAGATATACTAATTGATAACAAAATTGAATAGAGAACGAAAAGAGCTTCACAACGGACACTTACATGTTCGATTTGGTTAACAGAATCACCTTCAAAATCTGATTTGATTCAAAGAACTCCAAATCCTAATTTCAGAGAATTGGGGATTTTCTTGAATTTTCCTGATTTTTTATGATTAAATACTAATTAATTATCAATAAATCAGCTATTTATATTTATGAAAATAATACCCCTAAATATTTGGCCCTCATTTTTATAATTTTTGGGCATTAATAATGAATTTTATTAAATATCCATTAAATACAAAATAAATGTAAAATATTCCCAAAAAATTATGAATATTACAAAAATGGAAAAAAATGATGTTTGATAATTTCATGATCATGCAAAAGTAAAAATGTGATTTTATGGGGGTTTTGACTCCCGAACGGGTCTGAAAAAGTCATTTTTCGCGAAAGAGGTAAATTTGTAAAACGTCTAGATGTTCAGAATGTCGATGTGGTATAGGCCATACTTGGCAAAATAGGGCCAATGATTTTGCTTGAAATACGGGCGTTTAAAACACTGTTTGAGCTGTACGGATTTTGATATAAAACCTATAACTTATAATAAAACACTCAATAAATACCCGAAACACATTCCGATCACAACAGACAACACGTAGCACATAGCAGTTAGGGTTTTATGACTCAACACACTTAATCACAAAATAATACACATAATTATCTTTATTAGAATATAATATAAACGTAATTTCTCGGTCGTTACAACACCCATCAGAAGTAGTTCATCTGAAATCTGGATTTCTTCAGTTCCATCATAAACCTCACATAGCAATAGAAAATTTTTGGGGTCGCTGAAATATCTTGATGTCTGAGAGTCATATCCGATTCTTTTATTCTTGAGGAACAAATTAGTCAAAGAGTTCGGTGTATGAGGTGACAACATCTCCGTCTCAGTTTCTTCATGTGTGCTATTTTTTGAATCGACAATGACGAATGTGTCAAAGAAATGATTAACTTTCACCTCAGAACACTATGAGTTCCACCTCTTTTCTTCCACGAACACAACATCTTGATTGAGATGTAGCATTCCCATATTTGGGCTCTATAACCCATTATCCCTCTTTCCAGGTTCCTTTCTTATATAAATCATAGCCACACTTCTGGCATCATGTTTTTCCATACAAACATTTGAAACCTTGATAAGTGTAAAACATCTGAAAATAAGTAGATGATCGAATTTAGGCTTAGTACATGTCCAGACTAATAGGAAGTCTCTCTAGTCAATGCCTTTATTGGTAGATGGTTTAAAACATAAACCAAATGCCTCACAGCTATCCACACACATAACTGATAGATTTTTCTCTTTTCTAAAACTCCTAGTCATTGAGATTACCATCATGTTCAGCCTTTCTATGGCCCCATTTTGTTGTGGAGTTTAGGGTGTAGTCAAATGTCCCTTTATACTAGCTTCTGTATAAAAAACTTTAATGTCCTTCATTGTGAACTCCCCATACATGTCTGACCTTAATATTTTAATTATATCATTTTATTCCTTTTCATCAAGTGCGCACTTCTAGTGCATAATCCTGAGTTTTTAATAAAAAACCCACATTGCATGATTGTAATCATCGACCATAAAAAATATATCTCTATTTCCATCCGAAGTGGGTAGAGATATAATATCACATAGATCATCATGTATCGGTTCTAGCTTCTTTTCTTCCATAAATCATGAATGTATTTGAATGATTTTTCACTTGTTTTGATAAAACTAACTACTGCAGTTCACCTTTGGTTGGAAAAGTTTTGGTAGACCTCGTGTCATTCCCTTATTTGACATTGTGTTCAAAACTTAAAAATTCAGACTACGTAATTTTGAGTGCCAAATCCATGTTAGCTCCTCTTCTTTTGAAAACAAACACATAATTGTATTTTTTAATGATAATTTTGTATAATGTATTTCCTGACCTCAACACCTATATTAACAATTTACCTCAATCATCATAAACCAATAAGTAATCTCTCGTTAGCACCACCTTGCTGCCATCATTTGGTAATTTCCCTAAGTTATAATGTTGTTGCACATCATTGGACAGTAATATACTTCTCTAAGTGTGTGTTCATCTCCATTTTTACACTTGAATCTGATTATACATTTTCCATCAATATTGACAATAGACCCATCACCAAAATGAACCTTTTCAATACCGTTCTCATTTAATTCACTGAATTTTTCATGACGCCCAATAATGTGATTGCTGGTGGTATTATCCAAATTTCACATATTTGTGTGTGACTCGATGTCTCCCTTCTGGACAAAACTTGGAACCACCTTCTTTATTTAATGATACAATGTCACCTCCATTTTAATCACATCTAGTCAACAACAAAGTGGGTTCATCATCCTCAAATTGGTTGAGGTTGGACTCAAGCTCCTTACTTTTCTCATTTTCAAGTCGTGGTTTCCCGCGCTTTGCTATATAGTGGCCATATATATTATAATTAAAAAAGTTCTTCGTACTACTATCATCAGTCGTGTTGACACTCTTGTTGGTTCCCTAATCCTTATTTTGTTGTTATTGATCACCTTTATCAACTCCGTTCGAGGGTTGTTTCTTCTTCTCTCACAGAATCCATGACCACTTCTAGATCTTTGATTGTGGAATGATGTCAACCCAATTTTATTTGTCCACTTTTCCAATTCTTCCTATGAGAGAAGATTTTATCCGCCTGTACTCTCAAACTTTCACTTCATCCTCTCTTCAAGAGATTTGAAATGACCCACCAATTCCTCACCAATTCCTCAATTTTCATTACATTTATATTTTCAAATTAGTCGATATTTGATGGTATTTGGAAAAAATTATCAGGGGGCGCTCGTAAGATCTATCCCACTTTACTCCATTCTTCCATTATTTCCCGAAGTACCACTATGTTGATAAATATTCCCCTCACCTTCATGCAAAAATCATTTACTTACCTTGAGGGCAAACCTTTTGCCTTGGCCCAAGGGCTTTCCTTACCTCTAGCAAGGCAAGCTTTTTTTACTTAAACTACAGATACTTTGCACCTTAAAACTTAATTATTTATTTTTACCCAAATTTGAACTAAAATGACCTTCTTGAGGGGGGAAGATGCATTACAAAATTTTAACTATAACACTACATGAAATTATTGTTATAAATATATGAACAAATTTTGAACATTAAAATCTTCAATTTTTAATATCAAAGTAAATTTTTTAAATAAATAAATATTATTACGACTAGTTTTAAAATAAATATTAATATTTTTACTGATCCTTACTTACATGTAAATAAAATTTGAATTTGGAGATGAATATCATGAGGGCATGAAAATACAATATTATAACTAACAATTTCATTTAATACAAATTGAAAATGTTGTAGGGAACAAATTCAAAAATATATGCACAAGTATAAATAATTTTGAAAATTGCAGTCTTGAATAATATTGAAATTTAATTTTAGTTATAATTACCAATGTTAACCTCACCAATTAAAATTATTTTACAGTAAATGAAAAAATACATCAATAATTTTAATATGTGAAAATATAATAATTTAATATTAAAAAATTTATACATAAATAAAATATAGAATAGAGAGTAGAAATTATAGTTTAAATAAATGATGAACAAATCTTGCTAAGGAAATAGTAAGTTTAAGAATATAAGAATTGAGTGTAGATAGAACAGGAAGGAGTGTAGGTAAATTTATTTCTTCTTTTTGTCTTATGGGCCAATAACATCACAAAAGAGCCCAACTTACAACACATCCTAATTCTTATTAGTATACTTTGGTAATCTTAAAATAAGCCCACTATATTTTAAATTGGATCTAACATCCAATTCCAACAAATAACTCAATACCCTAAATTTTTTCACAATATGGTTTTCTCCCGTATGTGGAGCCTCATTTCAACCGAGCCGTAAAAAATCTTCATTTCAATACACTAATCCTACCGTAAAAGGCTTGTGCAGCAGAGCTATGAGACTTTCTGGTTCATTACCCAATTTTGTGATAAATCCAGGTTTGTTTACATCTTATATATTGTTAAAAGTGTCTTATTAAGTGTGAATTACAATATATTCTTGTAATCCTTTAAAAGTTGTTCATTGATGCACTAATAATTTTATGATCTCTGAACACTAATTTTACCTTTAGAAGGTATAAGTTTTCCCATCTTGATCTAGAAGTCACGTAATAAGAACGCCTTAACAAGAACCTAGCTTATTATATGAGTTAATGAGAATTGAATGTAATCACCACTTTTTATAATGCTTAGTTTTGTAATACTTAGTTTCTTATATTCACTAATGAGGTTCCATGTGTAGATGATACCAATTTTAAGTTTTTGCTTCTTTGTGTTTGTCATGTTGTAATGGTTATAATGGATTTTTTTAATAAACTAAAGTTTAGAGAAACTATCACAAATATGCTAACAAGAATTACACAACGTTGTACTTTGTAGATTTTCCTCAAAATTTTTTATTTAGTAAAGGAAATTCATGGTCGAAATTAATTACGTGATCATTAAGGATAAGTCATGGCTAAACATATGTATTGAATTCATTTAGATGGATAATATCCAAACTAGATGAATAATATATAGATAGACCTAGAGTTGTGGTGTGGCCATATATAGTTAGATTAGTTTTCTCTGTGAATACTATCAAGTTATTTATCCTCTTTGAGACAATTCCCTTATTAAAAATTAATCTTGATTAATATATAACTTTGCTTTTTTCAGATATGGATTGAATGTGATTCAAAACTTAGTTGATTGAGGTGTTATAATTACACTCTAATAAACTAATCCAATTTTTTTAGTCTATTAAAATGATTTTAAATATTGGTTTTCAAAATTTCTTACATATCTTATAAAATTTTTCTATAGACAATGAAGAAAATGCTCGCAAAATTTACATTCCAAGCTTCACCAGTGTTCTCAAATTCATGCGGGTAATATACTTTCAAATTTATTTTATTACAAAATATTTTATTCTTATTTTCCTTCACTATTCATTTATATGGTATATTTTTTCGTCGCCTCTATAATAAATGCACGCCTATATATTTTGTCTTCGCCTCTATAGAAAACACATTATACAAAATTGTCATTAAAAAGTACAATTATGTGTCTGTTGTCAAAGGAAGAGGAGCTAACATGGGCACTCAAGATTGGGTCGTGCAAATTTTCAAGGTTTACACAGAATGTCAAATAAGAGAATGGTATGATGTCTACAAAAACTTTTTCAACCGAAGGTGAACTGCGATGGTTTTGTTGTTGAAACAAGTGAAATAATCATTCACATACATTCAGAATTTATGGCAGGAATGAAGTGAACTGATACATGATGATCTATGTGGCCTGATATCTCCCCCAATTTTGGCCATAAATAGGTATGTATTTTTTTATGGTCCATGATTACAATTGTACATAAGAACGTAAACATGATAATACATAGCACTCAATATAGAAAAAATATATATAATACCACAGTAAGATTGTACCATATTTATTGTACCATATTTTGTTATAACTAATCTTTAAACACAATCGGTATATACTATTGCTAGGAACTATATCAGGTTGAGCAGGAATCCTGAGTGTCTCGTTTTGAAGTGTGCTTAATATTTAGACCTCTCGAAGTATACTAAGTGTTTAGACCTCACTAATCAATTATGTGACGGGAAAAATAGTCCAGGAAGCTAGAAACATATATTCTTACAAATAATCATTACACAAGGGAATAAACGAAGGCTGGGTATGAATTCAAGTTGCCTCACTGAAGCGCAAATTTGCAGGAACAGGGCAAGAAGATATGACACTAAATAAAGTGTTATACCTCACATATATTTTGTAGCTTTGACCTAAAGCTCGATGATTACGTACTTTGTCCTATAAACTAAACATATTTCCAAATCTCCTCGATGTGGGGTTGGGGTGTTACAATCTAGTATTGGAAACATTTTGAAGTTTAAGAAGTAGATGGATAGTGAGTTTGCTATGGTGCTTAACAGTAGCGGGCAAACTACCTTAGTTTGGAGGTAAACCGAAAAAGGGTTCACAGAGATCAGGAAAATAGCTTACGGAAAAAAGATCTTGAAGAAGGCGAAAATGCTAACTTATAAACCAAATAGATATCATATAGATTCCAAAGTACATATAGAAAAAGATGAAGGTGGTAAATTAGCGGATTCCACCTTGTACAAAAGTATCATTGACGAGTTAAGGTGCCTTATACATACCTATCCATATATTTCATATTATATGGGGATTTAAAGAAGGTATATGAATAGGCCTGCTAATTACACTACAATATTGTGTAGAGGATTTTACACAATATCAAAGACACTCCTAAATATGGATGGTTTATGGGTATATGTACAAGGAGATGGGGATTATATGGTAAGTGGCTACTCAGATAGTGATCATGCATGAAGCGTGCATGAACAAAAAATTACATCTCATATGGCATTCTAGTTGAATAAAAATTCATAACATGAATGTCGGAGGAATAAATATGTGTTTCTTTGTCTTCGTGCGAGGCCGAATTCATGGCTGCAATGACAATAACCACATAAGGTATTTGGTTGCAAAACATGTTCAAGTAGGTGATCGATTTGTCTAAAGGCCTTGTGATTATATATGTGGATATTTTACTGATAAAAATGGGTAAAATAATCATACATTTACAAGGTACATGCTGTCTGCCGACAACCTCGAGAGGTGCCTCATGGCATGGCTCCATCTTTTGTCCGGCTAGGTTCATCTTGGTATACGTCCGATAAAATAAGATATTGACCAAACTCATTCCGTCGACTAAAGCTTTCCATATCTTATTTTTCTCGATGACAGGGTGGATTACCAGCGACTATGCATGGGGGTATATGACATTCTCATAGTTCCTCTTTGATGAAGAAAAGAGACACAGTCTGTCTAGCAGGGCTAAACTGGTATTAAATATAAACTTGATGAGCATCCTATTTCCTGGAATTTATACTTTTAAGTCTGAGGGTGCTTCCTCCCAGAATTATCTTCACCTCTCCCCGATATCTCTCCTCGGGTAATCTGTTCCTTATCTCAGAACTTTTATAAATTCATTGAGTTCTCCGGCCTTGATCATTTTTTCAATCGACCACTTCAATTAAAAACATTCATCAGTATTATGCCCCATTATCTTGATGGTTCTCATAGTACTTATCAGTATTATGCCCCATTATCCTGATGGTTGTCATCAGTATTATGCCCCATTATCCTTGAGTTCTTCTTCTGGTCGGCCATCTTCATTTTCGCTGGTTGGATGAAGCGTAGTTCACCTTTGATTTCATAGAAAATTTCTAAGATCAACGCGTTAAGTGGTGTAAACAAAGTCAATTCTCTATACATTTGCCTTGGCAAGTCTCGATATGTTTCCTTGTTATCAATAACCCTATGATCGTTCCTTCAGTCTTTGTTGGATCCTCGCGAGTATTCGTAGTGACATGACTGTTAGTTGCAGTTATCTCTTTGGGGCTCCTTGTATCCCTCAAAAATCTTCATCCTCATTCGAATATTCTCACCTCTTAAATATATATCATTCATGCACTTTGGGCATAATCATAAAGAGATGACTTGACCATTTTACCTTTGATTGGGTCCAGTCCAGTGGTTAGATGTACCATGACTTTAGTCTTGTTCAAATTAGTGATCATACTAGCTTCCTCCTTGAGTCTGGCTAGGTAGTCGCCTAGAGACTCGCTCGGTGTCTTTTTCCCTTCAGAATAGGTGTGAGTAATGCCTTATAAATTTCCCCTTCAACTTCTCATAGGTTTGGATCGAACGTGGGTGAAGTCACTTATACCTCAATGATGCCCCCTTCAGATAGTCTTAAACATCTTACATAGCATTGTCTAGTTGTGGCTCATACCAGTCACCTACAACTCATATTTATCATAATGGTCTTCGAGATCTCCCCTCCCATTGAACTCAGTCATCTTCTGGAATTACTTTTCTTCACCCAGTGTAGGTCGATAGGCTTCAATCTCTTCTAGAACCACGGGTTCATGACTAATCTTTTTGTCCCTAAAAAAGGCTTTCTCCAATCTTTTCGAGAGTCGTCTTCTTCTTCATCCTTTTTGGAGTCTATAGTCAATACGGCCTTTGTCCTCCTTCTCCCAGGGTGTAAGTCAGAGTCCGCGGACTCATCTTTCCCAACCAGGGCTTATTTCTCTTTTCGAGAACTCTTGGCCTCTTCAGTTTCTTCTACTGAGGCTCATAGCACTTTTACCGCCAATTCTAGATCTTCACTTCACAGTTTTATCGCTTTGAGTTTCAAAGCATCGGCTCCCATTATTTCGATTTTGCCCTTTGTCTAGCAACCATCTCAGCCCTCAATTTCTTCAACTTCCCCTGTTCTTCAGGATTTGGAAAGATGTCGACTTCTTCATCAAAATTAGCTTCCAAGTTCCGAGAGGTGACCAAAGGCTGTTTTCAGCGGTTCATTTTCTAATGAAGAAACCTATGAGGGCCTTGTTCATCATTGCTTGTTGTCATCATCTCAGATCTCAGAACTTACTCTCATATTCCCATAAACGGTGCCAAATATTGGAACCAGGTTTCTACTCGAACGTTCTTCGGTTGGACCTGCAAGGAGAAGAATGTGAGGTTTTGACTCCCCGATTTACCTCCGGTGTGTGAATCAGTAATTGATCTTTTGGGTAAGATATGAATGTACAAGTAATTGTTGAATATATAATTGTAGATATGATTATGTAAGAAAATAGTAAACTTGGCCCAATATTTATACTAGGTATTGTCTACTCTTAGAGGTAGTTGAGTGAACCCGGGAAGATCAAGGATAACAAGGCATATCCACCTGTTACTTCCCATTTGGACGTGCTGATTTTATAGCTTCTTTAGCTTCCTTCGCACTGGGATTCGAATTAAACATACTTTAGGTTAACATATAGTAAATTGTTTATCAAGACCGGCTCCAAAAATGAAAATATACCTCCACTTGAGAAAATATTTACAAACTTTCTTCTCAACGTGCTGCAAAGAAACAAGTGAAAGAAACATTATTAGTTCATCTAACTTTAATAGCTTAGCGTCTTTAACAATAAACATGTATACCATAACTAAGTGAAATATAATGTTTTACAAATTAGACACCTTACGAAATATACATATTATGTAATCAAATTAAATAAAATACTATCATTATAAAATACATCTTACTGTGAAATTAATAAATTCACTAACCATATAATTTGAATATTTTTTAAATTTACAACCCGTCGGGGTAAACAAGTACTAGTTTTAAATATTTTTTTAAAATATTTTTTTGAATTAAAGTTAATATTTATACTTTTATTCAAAAAAAGAAATTCGAAAAATAATTTGTGAACGTGTCATTTTTATTCATTTTAACATAGTAATGGATTTGTATTTTGGTAAGTATTTGACAAAACAGTGTCTTTATGTATACTTTTCAACCTTTTTGTGCTTGTCACAAAATTTGTTAGAAAATGTGTCTATTGGAATTTTTTTTGTTAAAAAGCAAGTTTATAAACATAAACATGGTTTTCAATAATAAATTTACATTAGAATTGAAAATCTTAAAAATATTCATTATAACATTGTTAAAGTTCATATGGTCTGATGGATATATGGTATATATAGTGTTATTTTTACAAACAGCGTCATTTTTTTATATGTAAAACTTGTTTGTCAAAAACTTTGTATCCTATCCCTATGAAATTGAATTTGATTAAATGTTGTTATGTAAATATTAATTTATAAATGAAAATTAATTTGTGCATTATAGTGAAAAACTTTTTAGACTTGAATCTACTCTAGTAGTACTTATACTATTGTTAGTTGAGGTTAGTAGGTAATTTATATATAATCTCATTAAAAAAATTAAATATTTTTGGGAAAATGTATTTTTCAAGTTAAATTTTTTTATACCATGCTTACCACGTGATTTTTAGAAATTCATTTTATTTACAATTCAAAATAAATTAGAGTAATATGTTTTTACATGTATGCTTGTACATCATCATCAAATTAATTTATATGATATATGGAGCACACTTTGTTAAATCAGATTTGTGTAAACTAGGAAAAAAAATTGAAATTTCTAATATGAAATTGATACTAAAATTAGAAAAATAATTTAAACTATATTTGGCCTCTTTTTTAATGTATATATGGGAAGCTACTCTAAGTATTATGTGTTAACCTAATAACACACTAAGTGAACTTATATTGGGAGCTTTCGATGTCAGGAAGCTCCCTAACAACTATTGAATTTCATTTCACCAAACACAAGGTTAAAAATGAGTTTAGGATTGTAAGAAATTATAGTTTTAATACCTCAACACGTTGCCTCACAATTTTCAACCATAACTATTGGGAAAGGAGTTGTTATTTTTCTTGAATCCAGTAGTAATATTGTTCGCTGTGGAATTGGTGCTCGTAACTAACTCGTCCAATTGCTGGAACTAGTAGTAATCTTAAAACTTGAATTGGTGGTGTCATTGTTGGTGGTCAAGTTGTGCTAACTTAAGTAGTGTCATTCATGGCAACATTAATAATGGCATCAGTGGTGGTATGATTAGTGGTATATTGGGTAGTCCTAGTAGTGACATTGGTGATAACATGTCTAGCATCTTTAGTGGTTACATTAGTGGCACTAGAAGTGGTAATAATTGAAGTGGATTTAGTGGTATTGGTGGTGGCATTGGTCGTGGTGCTCTAATTAGTGCAATTGGTTGCATTGGAAGTACCAATCTTAGTAGGGAAATTGGTGATTGTATTGTTGGAGTTAGTGTTACAGTTCATACTGACTTAAGCAGTTCCATTGATGGCCACTTTAACTATGGCATTAGAGGTGGTAGCATTGATGGTATATTTGTTAGTCTTACTAGTGGCATTGGTGGTAGCATTGCTATTAGCTTTAGTGGTGGCATTGGTGGTGGCATAGGTGATTGCTTTATTGGTAATATTGGTGATATATCGGTTACTCTTAGTAATGGCATTGGTGGTAGCATTTCTTGTAGCTTTGTATGGCTGGTTGCTTTAGTGGTAGAATTGGTATTATATTGTTTAGTCTTATTAGTGGCATTAGTAGTAGCATTGATAGTAGCTTAACTTGTGATTGGTGGTGGAATGGGTGGTAGCATTATTGGTACCATAGGTTATATACTGGGTAATATTAGTAGTGGAAATGGTAGTGGCATGGCTCATAGCTTTAGTTGTGGCACTGGCGGTGCAAGTGGCAGCATTGATACTGGTGGATTTAGTATTGGTGGTAGTTTTAGTTATGGCCTTGGTGGAAGTAGCTTACTTAGTAGCATTCGGGGTGCTGGTGGTGATATTGGCACTAACTTTAGTAGTAATAAAATTGGTTGTGGCGGCGGTAACTTTGGTAGTGATTTTAAATAGTATTGTTACAGACGAAATTAATGGTACTCGGATGATCACAGATAATGCATATAATTATACTAATGTCAATGGATGTATTAGCATCGGTACTGGTGAAAACCTTGATCGGTGTGTCATCGGTGGTAGTGCTATCAATATCAATGGGGTTGCTGGTGACATTAATCGACCTTACAGTGTTGACCAACTACCTTCACATCGGCATAGACATCAGCATTATTTTTAATTTTGTTACTGGTCCCACTTTTACATATCAATGGATGAACCCATGTTCGGAATGAGATTTCTTACTTGCATGAGATGTGCTTCCTAAAAGTGGCTCATGATCTCACAGAAGTTCAGAAGACTTAGAATCTTTACCCGTCCTAAAGATGTCTCAGCTCATACATAATTGTAAAACAAAATCCATTTTTTGATTAGTAATTAGAAGAATCTAATTACTAATCGAATGGAGGTACCATTAGAAGAATGGATTTTGTTGTATAATTATGTAGGAGCCGAAATATTTTTAGAGTGAGAAAAGAGTCTAAGTATTGTGAACTTCTTTGAGATCCTAAGCCGCTTTTGGGAAGTACATCTTAGGCAAGTCAGAAATCCCAATCATAATACGAGTTCATCCATTGATCTGTATAAGTGGGACAAACAACAAAATTAAAAATAATGTTGATGTTTATGTCGATGTGCACGTAGTCAATCAATACTATAAGGCAGATTAATGTCACAACATTAATATCACCAACACCCCAACTGATATTGATAGCACTACCACCATTTCCAGAGTTATCAAGGTTTTCACCACTACCGATTTTAATACAACCAATGACACTAGTATAATTATATGCATTATCCCTGATCACTCGAGTACCATTAATTTCATTAACATCATTACTATTTGAAACAACTACAAAAATAAAAACCAAAGTTACCTCCGCCACAACCAATGTTACTATCACTAAAGTTAGTGCCAATATCACTACTAGCACCCCGAATTCTACTAAGTAAGTTGCTTCCACCAAAGCCATAACTAAACTACCACTACCAATACTAAATCCACCAATATTGAGGCTACCACTTGCACCGCCAGTGCCACAACTAAAGCAACGAGCCATGCCACCACCATTGTCACTATTAATATTATCCAATATATAACCAATGCTACCAATAAAGCTACCAGCCATGCCACGAGTTAAGCTACCAACAATGCCACTACCAATGCCACTACTAAGACTAACCAATATACCACCAATGCTACCACTAAAGCAACCAGCCATGCCACCACCAATTCCACCAACAAAGCTACAAGTAACACTACCCCCAATGTCACTACTAAGACTAACCATTATATCATCAATGTTACCACTAAAGTAACCACCCATGCCACCACCGATGCCACCAATAAAGCTACCACCAATGCTACCACCTATGCCACTACTAAGACTAACCAATTACCACCATTTCTACAACCTCTAATGCCATAATTAATGTGACTATCAATGAAACTGCTTATGTTAGCATGAATTTTAACACTAACACCAACAATACCACCAACAATTCTCCTACTAAGATTACTGCTTGCAATGCCACCAATTACACTAATAAGAGCACCACAACAAATGGAACCATCAATATCACTAAATTCACTACAATTATTACCACTTGTAGTGCCACCAATGTAATCACTAAAGATGTTAGACATGCTACCACCAATGCCACTACTAAGACTACCCAATATACCACTAATGCTACCAGAACTGCTGTCATTATTAAAGTTGCCACCAATGACACTACTTAAGTTAGTACGAACTTCACTATCAATAATGCCACCTCCAATTCAACTTTTAAGATTAGGGCCACTAGTGCCACCAATTGGAGGAGTAAATTACCACCACTAGTGCCACACCAAAATATATTACTATTGGACTCAATAAAAATAACAACTTTTTTCCAATAGTAATGGATGTATAGCCATTTACTATTGGACTCAATAAAAATAACAACTTTTTTCCAATAGTTATCCATCTATAACCATTACATCAGCAGCTGATTTAGTATGGATGAAAATGGCCAGGCAACCTATTCTTGTATTGAAAATATAAGTTCTTACAACAGTACAATTTTTCCCAAACAAGCCTACATATCCATGAAGTAAGAAATTGTATTTTCAACATTGTGTTTGGTGAAATGTATTTTAATAGTTGTTAGGGGAGCTTTCTCAGTGGGGAAACACCCAACACCCAATATAAGTAAATTTAGTGTGTTATTAGGTTAACACATAATACTTTAGAGTAGCTTGTCATATATATATATATATATATCTTTAAAAAAAATCCCAATATATTTTAATGTTTTTTTTAATTTTAGTATGAATTTCATATGATAAATTTTGATTTTTTTCTATATTTTAAAAATCTGATTTAACAAGCATATATGTAAATAAATATTACTCTAATTTATTTTGTATAGTAAATGAAATTAGATTTTTAAAATTAGGTGGTAAGTATTCTATAAAAACGTTCAACTAAAAATTACATTTTCTCAAAATATTAAATTTTATTTGATAAAATGATATACAAATTTCCTCATAACCTCAAATAACAATAATATAAGTACCAAATAACTAAAAATAATAAAATACTACTATAAAAGATTCAAATATAAAAACCTTTCAGTATCATGCACAAATTAATTGTCATAAATAAATTAATATTTACATAACAACAATTAATCAAGTTCAATTTCTAAAGGTATAAGGTACAAAATTTTTGACAAACAAATTATACATATTAGGAAACTCATGCAGTTTTTAAAAATATTTACTAATTGCACTTCGTTTATTTAAACATAAGAATTAAAATAAATTATAAAATTATTGTTGATTTTTATTTAGTTCTTAGTGTATATGATTTGAAATTATAAAAATGACATAAAATTGTGGGTAACACTACATATACCATGTACTATGAGTATATAAGTTGTTTGGCTTAGCCATATGTATTTTGACATAGTTATAATGAATATTTTTTATTATTTTCTATTGTAATGTAAATTTATTATTAAAAATTATCCTTATATTTATAAACTTACTTTTTTACTAACAAATTTTCACTAGACACTTTTTCTAAATAAAATTATGACAAGCACAAAAAGGCTGAGAACTACATAAAGACACTATTTTGTCAAATACTTTCCAAAATTCAAGTCCATTATTATTGCAAAATGAATAAAGATGATAGTTCATAAATTATTTTAAGAGTTTTCTTTTTTTGAATAAAAGTATAACTAGTACTTGTTTGTCCCAGTGATTTGTAAATTTAAAAAATATCCATATTATATGATTAATAGAGTCATTAATTTTATGGTAAGATGTATTTTACAATTTTTGTATTTTATTTTATTTGATTATATAATATGTATATTTTGTTAGGTGTTTAATTTATAAAACATTATATTTTACTTAGTTATGGTATAAGTGTTTATTTTTTAAGATGCCAGGCTATTAATGTTAGATGCACTAATAATATTTCTTGCACTTGTTTCTTTGAACCAGGTTGAGAAGAAAGTGTGTGAATATTTTCTCAAATGGAGGTACTTTTCCATTGATGGAGGTTCCTATAGATAAACAGTTCTGGGCTGATGACTCAAAAGACCATAGATATTAATGCCTAGTATGTTTAATTGGAAGCCCAGTGCCAAGAAATCCCCAAAAGCTATAGAATAAGGACAAGGCACGTACAAATCGGAAATAACTGACCGATATGCCACGTTCTACTTAATCTTCCTGGTTCAAGTCAACTGACGACTAAGAGTGGCAATACCTAGTATAAAGATTGGTTCAAGTTTGCTATTTTGATACACAATCATATATACAGTTACTAAGTTCTTCAACTCTTACAATTTCTCTTAATTTTTATTTCTTCTAGAATAGGTTTTTAGTATAATTTTAGTTTGCATTTTTGTTATGTAGCCCGCGCTCCAACATGCTAGATATGTTTGATTTATTTCAATGTGGTGGTGAATAAGCTGCTTTACAAGATGATTTGTGGTTGTTAGGTTTTTAGTTAATAATAAGTCCTAGTATTCAGTATTCATTGGCTAGTGGACACAGGTTGAATTAGTCATGTTTGTTTCCGTTTTTCTAGCAGTCATGCAGTAGTTGTTTAGTGGCTTCCTTATTTCTAGTATAAGTGGTTGTAATGTTATTTCTATATATTCTGTATTGCTCAGAATGAATAAAATAAGTTTTTTGTTTCAAGTCCATATTGTAGTTTACATTTGGTATCAGAGCAATAACTTGAGAGATCTGAGAGTAGTACTAAACACGTGAGGAAGTACAAGAAATGAGTTCAGAAGCAAGTTTTACAGCAGCGTCTATTCCAAAATTTGATGGAGATTACGATCATTGGAGCATGGTCATGGAGAACCTCCTTCGTTCAAAAGAGTTTTGGGTTGCTGTTGAGAAGGGTTACGTTGAGCCAGCGAGCAGGGAGGGATTGACACCAGCGGCAATAACAAGCTTAGAGGAGATGAAGCTGAAGGATTTGAAAGCTAAGAATTACTTGTTCCAGTCACTTGACAAGACAATTCTAAAGACAATCACTCAGAAGGAGACATCTAAACAGCTCTGGGATTCCATGAAGGTGAAGTGTCAAGGAAATGCTCGAGTAAAGAGAGCTCAACTCAATCGATTACGCCGGGATTTCGAGGTCTTGGTAATGAAGCAAGGTGAAGCAATCACTGATTACTTTGGTAGAGTAATGACGATTGCAAATGACATGAGAAATTATGGAGAAGATGTGACTGATGTCAAGATCGTTGAAAAGATTTTGAGAACACTTACTGATAAGTGGAACTATATTGTCTGTTCCATTGAGGAAGCTAAGGATATAGATCAGCTGTCTGTGGATGCATTACAGAGCTCTCTGCTTGTTCATGAGCAAAAGTTTAAAACAGGTGAAGAAGATGAACAAGCATTAAAGGTAAATCATGAAGACAACTATGGTGGAGGAAGACAACGAAAATCTGGTTTCCGAGGAGGTCGAGGACAAGGCAGAGGCAGGGGTCGTCAACCATGGAATAAGGCAACAGTTGAATGTTACAAATGTCATAAACTTGGGCACTTTCAATACGAGTGTCAAGCAAACTTTGCAGATGTAGAGGAACCTGATGAGATGGTGCTAATGGCATATACTGGGGCGATTGAAGGTGACAAAGACGTTGTGTGGTACATTGACTCTGGGTGCAGCAATCACATGTGTGGTGATTTGTCCCTTTTTCGTGATGTAAAGAAAGGTCTCAGCAAGGTGGTCAGATTGGGAAACTCTGTAAGTATGAATGTAGTCGGCAAGGGAAGTGTATGTCTAACCATAAAAGGGGTCAACTATGTGATACAAGATGTGTACTATGTGCCTGGTTTGAAGAATAATCTTATCAGTGTTGGACAACTGCAAGAAAAGGGCTTGGCTGTACTAATGAAGTCAAATGAGTGTCGTGTTTATCATGACGAAAAGGGTTTGATATTTCAAACCAACATGACAACAAATAGAATGTTTGTGTTGGTGTCCAAAGCCAAACCAATTAACAAGGAACACAAGGACGAGAATTGTCTTCAAGTAATCACTGAAGAGGCTGCTTATCTCTGGCACAAAAGATTTGGTCATCTTAGTCACCAAGGATTGAGGATATTGCAGACAAAGGGGATGGTGGAAAACTTGCCAAGTTTCTCAGTAGGCGAAATTGTGTGCACTGAGTACTTGAGAGGAAAGCAGCATAGGGATGTAATTCCAAAGAAAAGCACATGGAGAGCATCTGCACACTTGGAACTGATCCATGCTGACATTTGCGGTCCAATCTCTCCAGCTTCACAAGGCAGAAAGAGGTACTTCATTTGTTTCATTGATGACTATAGTAGAAAAGCGTGGGTTTATTTTCTTATTCACAAGTCAGATGCATTTAGCACTTTCAAGTCGTATAAGGCTCTTGTTGAAAAGGAAATGGAGAAATCCATTAAATGCCTAAGAACAGATCGGGGAGGCGAATTCACATCAGGAGAGTTCAACGAATTCTGTGAGAAAAATGGGATCAAGCGCCAATTAACTGCTGCCTATACACCACAGCAGAACGGAGTTGCGGAGCGAAAGAACAGAACTGTGATGAATATGGTAAGAAGTATGTTGATTGAGAAGAATGTTCCAAGGAAATTCTGGGCAGAAGCAGTAAACTGGGCAGTCTACATTCTTAATCGATGTCCAACAGCAGCAGTAAAGGAAATGACTCCAGAGGAAGCTTGGTGTGAGGAGAAACCTTCAGTAGGACATCTAAGAGTCTTCGGGTGTATAGCACATGCTCATGTACCCGATGCTAAACGAATAAAGCTCGAAGATAAAAGTAACTGTTGCGTTCTTGTTGGTGTAAGTGAACCCACAAAGGCATATCGACTACTTGATCCAACTTCCAATAGGATCATTGTTAGTCGGGACGTTGTCTTTGAAGAAGATAAACAATGGGATTGGGAGAAGAACACTGAAGAAGACAACGCTTTTGATCTAGAGTGGGAAGATAGTAAGGAAACAAATGGAGATTCAGATGGTGGAAATGAAGAAGAAAATGCTAGTGAAGAAGACGAAAGTACAAGTGAAGATGGAAATGCATATTCAGGTGGTGGAAATGCATATTCAGGTGGTGGAAATGAAGAAAACAATACAGAAGATTCTGGAAATGAAGAAGACAACGCAGAATCTTCTCCACTAAGGGAATCTCGAAATAGGAGAGCACCAGGCTGGATGGATAGTTATGTGTCTGGAGAAGGTTTTTCTGATGAGGAGGAGACCCACTTGGTCTTATTTGCTACTGCTGCTCACTCCTCTGATCCTACTACATATGATGAAGCTGTAAAAGACAAGAAGTGGAGGGAGGCTATGGATGTTGAAATGAAGTCAATTAAGAAGAACAAAACGTGGGATCTCATGGACCTACCAAAAGGAGCAAAAAAAAAGGAGTGAAATGGGTATACAAAACGAAGTTGAATGAGCTTGGAGAAGTACAAAAACACAAGGCACGTCTGGTGGCAAAGGGGTATGCTCAGGAATACGGAATTGACTATAAAGAAGTCTATGCCCCTGTAGCTCGTATGGACACAGTTCGAATGATCTTAGCTCTTGCTGCACAACGAGAGTGGAGTGTGTTTCAGCTTGATGTAAAATCAGCATTTCTTCATGGAAAGATAGCTGAGAATGTGTATGTGGAGCAACCAAGAGGCTATGAAAGAAAGAATGAGGAACAAAAGGTCTATAAGCTTAACAAGGCCTTGTACGGGCTCAAGCAGGCGCCTCGAGCGTGGTTCAGCAGAATTGAGTCATATTTTAAAAGAGAAGGGTTCAAGAAGGAAGATAGTGAGCAAACGCTGTTCACCAAAGTCGAACAAGGTAAGTGTTTGATTGTTAGTTTATATGTTGATGATTTAATATTCACTGGAGTTGATGAAAGAATGATATGTGAATTTAAAGAGTCTATGATGAAAGAGTTTGATATGTCAGACTTGGGTAAAATGAGGTACTTTCTTGGCATTGAGGTGGCTCAGTTCAATGGTGGTATATTTATAAGTCAAACAAAGTACGTAATGGAGGTGTTAAGGAGGTTTGGAATGGAGCATTGTAATTCTGTTGGAAATCCAATGGTTCCAGGAATTAAAATGTTCAAGGACGAAGATGGTGTGGAGATGGATGGTTCGTTTTATAAGTAGCTGATTGGAAGTCTTATGTACTTAACTGCAACGAGGCCAGACATAATGTATGCAGTTAGCTTACTTAGTAGGTACATGTCAAGGCCTACAAGTATTCACTATGAGTCTGCAAAGCGGGTGTTACGGTACTTGCAAGGAACAGCAAAGTTCGGTATTCTTTACAAGAAAGAAGGAAATCATGTTTTGGTTGGTTTTACTGATAGTGACTATGCTGGATCAATTGAGGACATAAGAAGTACATCAGGGTACGTTTTTATGCTAAGTGGAGCTGCAGTGTCTTGGTCATCTCGAAAGCAACCTATAGTGACTTTAAGCACAACAGAGGCTGAGTTTGTAGCAGCTGCAGGGAGTAGTTGTCAAGCTATATGGATGCAAAGGGTGCTAAAGAAGATAGGCTACAGAGGCAGTGAGTGTACTCTGATTTTCTGTGACAACAGTTCAACCATTAAGTTGTCAAAGAATCCAGTGATGCATGGTAGGAGCAAGCACATTGACGTGCGTTATCATTTTATGAGAGAACTTGTGAATGATGGAATAGTGCAACTTCAGTTTTGTGGAACAAGAGATCAACTAGCAGACATTCTTACTAAACCTCTGAAACTAGAGACATTTCGAGAGCTGAGGAAGAAGCTTGGTGTTTGTGAAATCTCGGGGATTAACTAGCTGCAACTGCAGTCTAGTTCAAGGGAGGGAATGTTAGGTTTTTAGTTAATAATAAGTCCTAGTATTCAGTATTCATTGGCTAGTGGACACAGGTTGAATTAGTCATGTTTGTTTCCGTTTTTCTAGCAGTCATGCAGTAGTTGTTTAGTGGCTTCCTTATTTCTAGTATAAGTGGTTGTAATGTTATTTCTATATATTCTGTATTGCTCAGAATGAATAAAATAAGTTTTTTGTTTCAAGTCCATATTGTAGTTTACAGTGGTATATATCATTTGCTCCTCTGCTCTTCTGCTCCATTTATATATGTTGAAATCTTTATATATTTGTGTGCATATATTTATTATTTTTAAATTTTTATTTCAATAATATTTTCTTAATTTTGTATGTCAGTCCACTTAATTTGCAAATTGAAATTTTTATAATCTTGTGTAAATTGAATTTTGGTGGTGCTTTTGTTTCTATATGGATTAAATCATCATACATATTGAATTGAATAATCAATAAATATAGAGTATTTATTTAGTTTGTACTTTAGGTAGATTTTACTTAAAGTTAGCTTTTAAAAATGAGACTTTGGATTATTTAAATTTTATTTTGGTTTATATCTTAATGTTATTTTTGTTTATGTGTGTAGTCAATGAAATCTAAGTAGATTTTTTTATTTATGTTAGTGTTTAATTTTTAATACACACTACACATTTTAAATGAAGGTTAATTTTTTTATCTTTGTTTATGTTAAACATTGTGGTATATTAAGATATGATAAATAATAGGTGTTAAATATAAAACTCTGTACTAGTAATATGGTATTGTGCTCCAAGTAGATGTTTTTAGGTGAAGGGCAGGTTCAGATACAACATGAGCAACAACAAAATATGGGATTTCAGGGCCTCAATCCACATGTTGCTGCTGACCCAGTTTGCCGGAATACGTGGGTGATGTGAAGAGGACATTGGTGGAGCTGCAGGGGCTTATTGCTGCTGGTGGCCTTGGAGCTTTAATAGGTGGTGCTGGTCGAGGCCTATTTATTGGTCAACCGTCTATGCATTATGCTCTGGTAGGTTTGTTTAGGTAATTTGATTTGTCATTATTTTCTATAGTTATATTAGGTTTTTTGGGTATGTCAACAATTATAGTTCATTTAGTTTATTTTATTGTATTGTTATGATCATATGTTTAGTGTTGTATACATGGTTTTTAAAAGTTTTAACACTGCTGTGTGATACTAAAGAAATATTTTTAACTTATATCTTTAATTATACAATTGTAATGTCTAGTTGATTGTTGGGTGATCAAACATTATTTACATGATATCCAGTCAACAAGTTTGCTCTTCCACTTGTTAATTTGACGATTATTTTGTAAAAAGTTTGCGTCACTGCATAAAAATAACATAAATTCCGACAAATTGCCCGAAATGGATTAAATGGCCCGAATTAGAACATTAAAAAAATATTCTATCTTTGTTTATGTTAAAATATTGTGGTATATTAAAATTTGATAAAGAATAAGTGTTAATTACAAAAATGAAGACGGACCTACTCTCTACTAGTAATATGGTATTGTGAGTTTGTTATGTAGTCCATGATCATGTATTTCTCAACAGTTCGTGGTTCCTAAAGCTAATTGGATTTTTGGGCTCATAGGGGATTACTCTTATTACATTGTTTTCCTATATAAATGGAGGCATCAGCTGCACCTGTTATTATTTTTATCGTAATCTTTTTCATCTTTGGCATTGCATAAGGCATTAGTTTAATTGATGCCTTTGTTATTCTAGATTTAAAAAATGTTAATTTTTTGTGGACATCTCGTTCTTGATAGAGTATATATTTATGTATATTTTAAAGGATTTTATTCTCATATTTATAATAATATATCATTAATTGTATATTACTAATTAGAGTTTAATGTTTTATGACAGAAAATAAAGAATTCCCAACTTTAGATGGAATTGGGCTTATTTGGACTTATTGGGATTCATTGGGCTGCACGCGCATACATCACTGTTTGGGCCTTAATTTGAGTTCTAGACATCAGAATTGGGAGATCTTACCGCCCATACGAATCTAATAGAATTATCTACGGTTTAGAAGTGGTCCAACATAAAGAATCCAACTGGAGCAGCCCAGAATCAAGCCTGAAAGATACAAATTTTACATCAAAGTCCAATTTATTTTGAGAAAAGCATTCAAACTCTTTATTATATATTAGGTTTTATATATTGTATACAAAAAACCATAACATAACATAGTATAGAATAAAGTTAGTCATATTCTTGAGAGAAGGGATAGAAGCATCTTGAGAGGGAGATTGGAAGAAGGAGTGAATGGATTCACCTAGATTCCAAAGAAACTTTAAAGTTATATTCTTCGTGCATCAATTCTTAAATTTATGGTTTGCGTTCCTAATATACATTTTGTTTATCATACCATGAGTAGCTAATTCATTAATCCAAGAGTTTGGTAGTATTCAATTGACTTAATATGTCTGTTTGATTATATTGTGATTTTTTTATTATTGTTAATCTATCATTGAACACTTTATACAATTAGAGGAGTACCTAACTTCTAATTGAATCTTTAGGAGTTATAACAAATCGGGAGAGGAGTTGTAATTATAGTACATGATATAATAGACACAATTTAAGTATTAGATCAGGAGATTGATATGAGAATTGTGAAACTTATGATTCTAGGTTTTTAATAATCTATAATTGTATTTTATATGACAATGAGAATAGCGTTCAATGGATAGTTGTAGGCACTATAATCTACCTTGGGAGAGGATTTTATAAACCTTAGAAGGATTGTTTTTAACAAAAAAATAACACAAATTAGACATTCATGATAGCCATTGAACAACCCTTATTCTTGGATTGGTTCTCTCATATATCTAATATAACTTTTATTTGTTTATTAGACTAAAATAATGAATAGTTAAAAAACCCACAAAATTAATATCCACACTTCTGAATTGTAAGAGAAAAAATACTTGAAATTGGTGTTGATATCAGTCCTTCCCCGATAACGAACTTCTAAAAATACACTTCAACAAATTGGCTCAGCTGCCGAGGAAGGGAGCATATTGATTTTGAGTTATTTGTTTCTTGTAGTATGGATTTTTTTCTTTGTATATAGTTTCCTCCATCTTTTTGTTTTTCTTTGAGGTAGACAACGTAAAGTTTTGAGTTGAGGAGATGACATGAATAACAATTTTTGTTGGGATAACGCTCAAGATTTCATCAATAATCAAGAATGATATCAAAGTTTTTATTCTTTTCAGGATTTTAATGGGTATCACGTGAACTCGTTCAATTGTTACAACTCATATTATACTCCATACCCTTCTAGCACATATTTTTCATATGTATTCAATAGGTTGGTACAATGAGAATGCTAAAAAGAAATGTTTTATTAAGGAAGTTTAACTTGTGAAGCATGATGGTTGTCTTCAAGTTCCTCCTTATGTCAATTTTCCAACGATCCATGATTCTTATTTAGCAATTGATGATAATTTTGTGTTTGATCAGACTACTTGTTCAGTTGACTATAGTCCCATGTGTGATAATGGTAATTTGGATGCAGTTGAAATTCTACCAATTTTAGAGAATTTTATTGAGTTTAAAAAATTGGTAGACGAGGTAAATAATGATGAGTGTCCAGTTAAAATTGGGGAGAAATTTCAGATTGATAAAATTAAAAGTCTTGCTTATGAATATAAAGATCCAATTTGGGAGGAGTTTATGAGTCGCATAAACAAATAAAAGTTATATAAGATATATGAGGGAACCAATCCATGAATAAGGGTTGTTCAATGGCTATCATGAATGTCTAATTTATGTTATTTTTTTGTTAAAAAATAATCCTTCTAAGGTTTATAAAATCGTCTCCCAAGGTAGATTATACTGCCTACAACTATCCATTGAACAGAAGATGTTAATTGGTATGCTCCTTGGGAGACAACCTAAGATGTTAATTGTCAAATTATAGTAATAAATTAACCATAATTATGTATATCTATTAATATTAAGTTGTTGGATTGTGCAGATGAAAGAAAATTTAGTGATTTACAAAATCAGCAGCATTCCCAAGGCTTTTATCAGCATTCTGAAGGACTTTAGCAAAACAGAAGCATTCTCAAGGCCTTTACCAGCATTCTAAGGGCTTGACCCCTATTCTAAAGGCCTTGATCTCTTGTTCTTTTAAAAAAAAGTTTTATGTACATTATTTATGTTACTTGTTTATATATATATATATTATGTACATTATTTATTAGTTTTATTTTTCTTAGATTATTATTATTAGTATTATTATTATTATTATTATTGTTATTTTATTACTTTTATATATATTTGTACATTATTTTCTAGTTTACTAATACATATATTATGTAGACTTTTTTGAATATTTATATATATATATATATATAACTAATACATAAAATATTATATACATTTATTTTTTTATTCAGATTTTTTTTCTTAGGATACTATGTATAAGTAAAAATAACAAAACAAAAAAAAAGGAACATAGAGCGGGGTTTTGAAACAACGAGTGAAAACATCTAGTTTGAATGTGAAAAACTATGTGTCATTTGATCAACGAGGAGGCTGTGCTACTTCAAATTGGATGCTTATTTCGCACATTGGGTTTCATCCCACCATCTCGACGGTGATCTTCGTCATGGGAGTCTTCTTATTTTTTTCATTATGTATCGTCTTTACTGTATAGTAAAATATTTTTATGTTATTATGGGATGATGATTTTTGTTCCTTTGGGACAAGAAACATGCTATGTTGGGGGTGTGTTTTTGTGTGTGAGTTATATGGTGATGTAGAAAAATAAATAAATTAAACAAAAAATTGCATAGTACCATGTAGGTGCATTCCATTGCATATCATATCATGATTTCATTTTAGTAGTAGTCCAAGTCAGTGACCGATGATGTTAATATGTGTAGCTTGTTTTTTACTAGTTCTTTCTAAGATCACATTTTAATGATGTTAGATGCATAGTGTCACAAGTGCAAAATTTATTTCTTAACACCACTCATTATGCTCTAGAACTAATACTCAGATATCCTTATTTCTTGAGGGGTATCCTCTTGTTGATTATTAGAATTTTGACTATTCCCTTTTGAGCTTCGTATGTAAACGCTTAGGTTTAGGGAAGCAGTGGGGTGTACATGTCTTTAAGTCTGAGGGGACTTTGTGCCTAGTAACTGAAAGCCTTTTATGGTTTGGGATTGTTGACCCAACACTCGCTATATGGGTATTAGTTCATAAATCTTTAGGGATCTCGACCATTGCATAATTAAATAAGCCACTTAAATATTTACGAGTGTACAATATGGTTTGCAAATTTTTTTGGCGGTCGTAACTCACTTACACTTTAGAGCCACCCAAGCTTTAGACCGAGCTTGTGAAGTCTTACGGCGGTCGTAACTCACTTGCACTGAGGAGCCACCTAACCTTAGGCTGAGCATAAAAAACCATATATAGTTATATAGTAGTATCGTATCAATACATATGTACTTGTGTCCGTTATGTGGTCATAGTGTGGTGTGAGTGTGATGTGTCTAAACTTGTTACATATTCTGAAGGTAATATCTGACTTGGTATAAACTATTATATTTGAGATCCTTTGTATAGTCTATCATTTAGGTGCATTCATGTAATTTCACATTTCATAGATTAAATGGAATTTTTGTGGGTACATTCACTCTAGACCGTCACGAGACCTTACTCGTCCACTAGGGCTACCCTGAGGTTTAAAAGGATTATTGCATATGCCAAATGCAACCGTGATCACCTTACGAAAGTGGTATTAGTTAGTAGTTTACTATATCTGTTTGCACGAGGACGTGCAAAATACTAAGTGTGGGGATATTTGATAGAATATATATTTATATATATTTTTAAGGATTTTATTCTTATATTAATAATATTATATCATTAATTAGATAATATTAATTACAGTTTAATTTTTTATGACAGAAAATAGAGAAGTCCGAACTTTAGATGGAATTGGGTGGGCTTATTTGGACTTAAATGATAAGGAAATTCGGATTTATTGGGTTGCACGCGCATACATCACTGTTTGGGCCTTAACTTGAGTTCTAGAAATCAGAATAGGGAGATCTTACAGCTCATACGAAGCTAATAGAATTATCTACGGTTTAGAAGTGGTCCATCATCAAGTATCCAACTGGAGCAGCCCAGAATCAGGCCTGAAAGACAGGCTACGAATTTTACATCAAAGTCCAATTTATTTTGGGAAAAGCATTGAAACTCTTTATTATATATTAGGTTTTATATATTTTATAAAAAACATCATACCCTAATATAGTATAGAATAAATTTAGCTATATTCTTGAGAGAAGCGATAGAAGCATCTAGAGAGGGAGATTGGAAGAAGGAGTGAAGGGATTCATCAAGATTCTGAAGGAACTTTAAAGTTATATTCTTTGTACATCAATTCTTAAACTCATAATTAGTGTTCTTAATATACATTTTTTTTATCTTCTCATGAGTAGCTAATTCATTAATCCAAGAGTTTGGTAGTATTCAGTTGGCCTAAAATGTGTGTTTGATTATATTGTAATTTTTTTATTATTGTTAATCTGTCATTGAACACTTTATATAATTAGAGGAGTATTTAACTTCTAATTGAATCTTTAGGAGTTACAACGAATCAAGAGAGGAGTTGTAATTCTAGTACATGATATAATAGACACACTTTAAGTATTAGATGGGGAGATTGATATAAGAATTGTGAAACTTATAATTCTTGGGTTTTAATAGTCTATAATTGTATTTTTTATGACCATGGGAGTGGCGTTGAATCACTACAAGAAAAAAGTCCAAAGACATCGGTTTTTGGACGATGTCTATGATGTTTGGCATTCGATGTTGATGTCGGTGATGTCTATTCTAGACATCGGCCATAATACGATTTCTTTACTGGCTTAGACATCGTTTCTCGAAAAAACTGATGTCCATGCATTGTTTTTTTACAAAAAATGTTAGAAATAAATAATTTAATAAATAAATTACACTTGTTACAGTAGATTAAACATATAATGATCTATGTTTTTTACCACATAGACATCATATATTTTTTTAGGTGATGTAAAATCAGATATTAAACATCGATTTATTCAGTAAAAGGCGATGTCTATAGTTACATATAGACATCAATTATATCCCAAACGAAGTGATGTCTATGTTCAATTTACACTTGAATATGTCTATCTTTGACATTAGTTTTTTATCAAAAATGATGTACATTAACTTTTTTGACATCAATTTTTCTTCTTTAAAAGTGATGTAAAATTGTTTTTTGACACCAGTATTAATTCATTAAAATGCGTGTTTGCATCTCAGTATTTCAGAACTATTTCTATTTTTGAAGTTATCAACTTGTTAAGGCATGAAAGGTTATCAACTTCATGATCAAATGACATCTCTGAAAAACTACAAGCACTAGGATTGGCCAATAAACACTCATACAGTAAAGCAAGTGCAGCATATATGGCATTAACTTACAAGATAATGCATGTTCCAGAGCCATTATTTGGAAGGCAGCAAGTTTTCTTGGCCTCTACATTTCACTTGGATTAACATAACCTACAAAATGAACAGGTATGAGAAACAATAGTCTACACTAAATCAGCTCTAAGTAGTACTAGGAAGCAGATAGCTATTTAATCTTATTTTGTTTAAATAATTAAGATTCATCTTCCTACAAGTTCGAACTAAAGAAAACTAGGTTAGTACCATGAAAAAAGGAAACCAACTAACATACTAGGTTTGTACCAATAATAACTGAGCAGAAACTAAGTAGCTATCTAGGTACTTATTGCTTCTTACAACAGGTAAATATTCTAAAAAAAACCCTCAAGTATTTTTCATTATTCATGTCAGTGTATACAGCAGAAAAGAATAACAAGATAAAAACAGAGAGTCCAGCTACCCTTCACCACTTTGTATAACTACCACACAGTGCAGGTACATATCTGCATACTAGGGCATCTGTAATTTTCTTCCAATGGTTCATTAGACTTACCCTCTCTGCAATGTTTCGCGGATGACTAGCAAAGCCTCTTTTATGCCCGAATTTTACATGGAATGGAGTCTTGCTGAAACTACAGAAAATTCTCCATTGTTGCCATTTCAGCAGAAGTGATTGGCAAGCTCGGTTGGTGAACTAAACCAGATGTGTAATTGTTCAAATCATCATTCTAGTACACCGGGAAAAGAAAGTAATTCAAGTGACTAACAAGAACAAATAAATAGTAAATAAACACCGTTCACATACCTGCTTGTCCAGTCGAGTCATATTGGATAACATCTTCACTTCACGATCTCTCTTTCTTTTTAAGCTGTTGCTGGTAGGACCATTGTGTAAATTAGAGACTGAGCCATATTGGAATTTCCTCCATTATGTCCACTGGCTAAGTATGAATCGTTTGCATTAACACGACTCAGAGGCATGAACCTCGAGTGAGAAGAAGGCCCAAATGAGAAATTCATATGATCACCCAACCTATTCATTGGGGAGCTTAATGATGTATTAGTCTTATTATAAGATCTAAAGTTTCCCACATCATTCATCCCCGAGAATCCTGTTAATAAGTATCAGGTTCTTAGCAGCCCATACAGAATCATTGCAACAATAATATAGAAATCACAATACTGAAAGTAGTATCCATATTTAAGTTTTAACTAATAACATGTTATTTTATGACACATACCAGACTCAACCAAAACTAAACCAGGTCATAGTGTTCAAAATTTTTTTTGTTTTGTCAACTACAGAGCATGGCACATACATCTGTTTCAACTTTCCACAAAATTAAAGCAAAATGAGCTATTTCAAATATAAATGTGTGATAAATCATTAATCAGTGACGACCTTTTGCAGGAAAGATCCAGCAGACCAGCACAAACAAGCTTTTAGATGTTCATTCCTCTAGATCCAAACTAAAAGGCAAGTAAAAGGTCATAATACAAAACCAAAATAAACAAAAAGATCACAGATTGGATCACTTTTCTTTCACATATAATTAAACAATCACGTACATATCTAGTTCCTTATTTATGCAACCATTCAAAATTATTCTAGTAAATCTAAAGCTTATCATCAGATATAAAATTTGAAGCAACAGATAAATAATAAGAGGCAGTGATGTACCAATACTAATATCATCTCCGGAAACGTCAAATCTATTAAACATACTTAAATAAGTAAATTAGGGTTACAATTTTAAAAAAAACCAAATTTAAAAAATTTAGGGTTTCGATTTTAAAAAACCCCAATTGAAAACTACTCGCAGAGAAGACCATATTTCAAAATAACATAGTAAATTCACTTACCAATTCGAGTTTCTAAAATGATAACCAAGTAGAGAGGATCCTAATTCAAGGTTATCCTCTTACCAGCTTAGCGTAGAAAAACGGAGAGAGATTGTGGAGATGATGGTGGTGAGCAGAGCGGCGGTGATGTTTGTGAGTGGGGGTGGTGAGTGGTGGAGATGATGATGGTCGGGTGAGAGAGTCGGATGAGAGAGAGAGCTTTTGTGTTCATTTTTTTTAGTTTTTAGTTTTTTTAGTTATGTGTCTCGTGGGGGAAAAACAAAAAGCGGGGGAGAATATTTGGCAAGGAGGAAATTTTTTTGGCTAAGGTGGAAACAAAAATAAAGTGGACGGGGAGTGAATTATTTTTTTACAACTTTAGACATCAGTTTTAAAATAACCGATATTTTAAAACAACATAGACATCATAAAAACATGGGATGATGTTATTAATTCTTTTAACATCAGCGGCATCAGTAACTGATGTCTAATGTGTGACATCTATTTGACTTTTTCTTGTAGTGAATGGATAGTTGTAGGCACTATAATCTACCTTGGGAGAGTATTTTATAAACATTAGAAGGATTATTTTTAACAAAAAAATAACACAAATTAGACATTCATGATAGCCATTGAAGAACCCTTATTCTTGGATTGTTTGTCTCATATATCTTATATAACTTTTATTTGTTTATTAGATTAAAATAGTGAATAGTTAAGAAACCCAAAAAATTATTATCCACACTTCTGAATTGTCTGAAAGTCACTGAAAAAGAGAATAAAACCATCGTCGATATAAAACATTTTTGTAAATAAATGGTAGTCTGTGAAAATCTGGGTTAAATGCTTTTGTATAAAACTCTTATGCACAATCATTCAGAAAAAACATGAATAAAAGAAACCGTAGTTTGAGGAGGCCTGGAACAAATATTTGAAAAAATTAGAAACTGTTTTTTCTCAAGGGTGCTGGTAAACCGTTATGTATTTAAACTGGTTCTTATTTTCAAACTGTTGTTCTTTCATCTTAAAACAAGTGTGGTGATAATGGTTCATATTTTTAAACTGCTATGTGTAATAAATTAAAATAAAGGTTATTTTATAAAATTGTTGTTATTAAGTATTGAGACAATGGTTTAAATTTTTAAACTGTTGTCTCTTTCTTTCTTAAACAAGTGTTCATCGACCATTGTGTTAAGTTGCTTCTAGTAACAGTTTGGTGTTATGTGCATTAAGGCGGCAATGCAATGTTTTGAATTAGTTTGGGTTAGTCTTGGTTATTGCTAAAATAGAGGAAATAATGGACATGCACACGTTTTGAGTAGTTCCCTAGTTATTAGGAGTAGTAGTAGTTTCTTTCTATATATAATTGTGTTATTTTGAGAAATGGATATGAGAAAATAGTCCCAACTCTCCCTCTGCATTCTTCTACTTTCTCTCTTATTTCTTGGCTATTGGAACAACCGTTGATGCCACCATATCAGTGGTATCAGAGGGGTCCTGATCCGATAGAGACACGTAAACAATCTTTTGAACATTTCCAGTAAAGTACTAATGAGGCACTTGAAAAACTTACTACTATATTCCACCAATTGATGACTGATGTCCAGACCATTAAAGAGAAGGATATAGCCTCACCTTCTGGGTCCGGCCAAGGTAACAACATTGAAAAGGAAACAAAACCTTACCTGAAGAGCCATTTTCCCCAATTCAGTGGTGATGATCCTACGGGGTAGGTTAACGAGGCTGAAAAATATTTTTTCGTTCCAAAATATAACAGATGGTGACCGCGTCAGCTTGTCTTCGTTTCATCTTGACGACATCGCCTTACAGTGGCACAAATAGTTTGCAAAGATAAGGGCCGATGATATGGGCAGAGTTTACCAAGGCACTGTTGATTAGGTTTGGACCGACCGAGTATGATGATCCTTCGGAGTCCTTACACCGGCTCAAGATGAAGTGTATTTTTGGCGGCCTTTGCCATTATGGACACCCACCTCTACCTATTCAATGAAGAAATTCTTTAAAAAGTACCTACAAAAAATATATGAGTAAATGTCTCTTATCATCTTCTCAAAATTATGGAGAATCCCATGTTTTCCTTCTCCTGGGGATTCCATATTTTCCTTGGTGAGGACAAGCCTTTTTCCATGGCCAAGCCCTTTCCATACCTTGAGCAAGGCAAGCTTCTTTTGCTTAAACTACACATACTTTGTACCTTAAAACACAATTATTTATTTTTACCCCAATTTGAACTAAAATAACCCTCTTGAGGGGGGAAGATGCACTACCAAATTTTAGCTATAACACTACATCAAATTATAATTATAAATATATGAACAAATTTTGAACATTAAAATCTTCAAATTTTAATATCAAAGTAAATTTTTTAAATAAATAAATATTATAATGACTAGTTTTAAAACAAATATTAATATTTTTACAGATCCGTACTTACATGTAAATAAAATAAATATCTTCAATTTTTTGAGGTAAATATAAAAATTTATTTTATCCTTATAACTTAAGGAATACAGTTTTTTTAAATGTAACAAGTTATTTTTTGTTTAAAAAAACAAGAAAGAAAAAAAGTTGTCATTTATGGAAAATTCTATCAAATTAGTTGTTACACTAAATTTAAAATCTATTAAATGCATTTAAGTAAATATAAATAATTAGAATTTAGAGACGAAGATCATCACTGCATGAAAATACAAAATTATAACCGACAATTTTATTTAATACAAACATGCACAAGTATAAATAATTTTGAAAATTGTAGTCTTGAATAATAATGAAATTTAATTTTAGTTACTATTACCAATGTTAACCTCAACAATTAAAATTATATTACAGTAAATGAAAAAATACATCAATAATTTTAATATGTGAAAATATAATAATTTAATATTAAAAAAATTATAAATTAATAAAATATAGAATAGAGAGTATAAATTTTAATTTAAATAGATGATGAACAAATCTTGCTAAGGAAATAGTAAGTTTAAGAATACAAGATAGAACTGTAGGTAAATTTATTTGTTCTTTTTGCGTGAATGGGCCAATAACATCACAAAAGAGCCCAACTTATAACACATCCTAATTCATATTAGTATACTTACCCAATCTTAATCTAAGCCCAATATATTTTAAATTAGACCTAACATCTAATTCCAACAAGCAACTCAAAACCTTAAATTTTTTCACAATATAGTTTTCTCCTCTATATGGAGCCTCATTTCAACCCACCCCTACAAAATCTTCATTTCAATACACTAATCCTCTCCTAAATGGCTTGTGCAGCACTGCTACTAGAATTTCTGGTTCATTACCCAATTTTGTGATAAATCCCAGGATTGTTAACATCTTATATATTGATAAAAGTGTCATATTAAGTGTGAATTACAATATAATCTTGTAATCCTTTAAAAGTTGTTCATTGATGCACTAATAATTTTGTGTTCCCTCAACACTAATTTTACCTTTAGAAGGTATATGTTTTCCCATCTTGATCTAGAAGTCAGGTAATAACAAAAGTTAATAAGAAACTAACTTATTATATGAGTGAGTGAGAATTGAAAGTAATCACCACTTTTTATATATTGTTATGAAACTTTTGTAATGCTTAATTTCTTATATTAACTAAACATATGAGGTTCCTCATCTAAATGATACCAATTTTAATTTTTTGCTTCTTCGTGTTTGTCATGTTGTAATGGTTATACTGAATTTTTTTAATAAACTAAAGTTTATAGAAACCATGAGAAATTTCCTAACAAGAATTGTACAACCTAGTACTTTATAGATTTTTCTCAAATTTTTTAATAAGTAAAGGAAATTCATGGCCGAAATTAATTATGTGAATTATTAAGGATAAGCCATGCCTAAACTTATGTATTGAATTCATTCTATCTATAATGTTTAAAACTAGATGAATAATATGCCTACAATTGTGGTGTGGCCATATATAGTTAGAGTAGTTTTGTGTGTGAATACTATCAAGTTATTTATCCTCTTTTAGACAATTCCCTTATGAAAAATTAATCTTGATTCATATATAATTTTGTTTTCAAGATATTGATTGAATGTGATTCAAAACTTAGTTAATTTGGGTGTTATAAACCACCTTAAAAACATTACCTTGTAATAAACTAATCCAATTTTTTTAGTCTATTAAACTCATTTTAAACATTTTTTTCCAAAATTTCTTACATATGTTATCAAATGTTTCTATAGACAATGAGAAAATGCTCGGGAAATTTACATTCCAAGCTTCACCCGTGTTCTCTATTCATGTAGGTAATATACTTTCAAATTTATTTGATTGCAAAATATTTCATTCTTATTTTCATTCACTATTCATTTATATGGTATATTTTGTCTTCACCTCTATATTAAATGTACACTTAGATGGGTGAATATATGTTATTTCTCGCTAACATCGATTGTCAAATATTATCAAATAATTGTCAATCTGTCGAGAAAACATTTTATTACGGTATATTAATTATATGCTTTCAAAGAGCACAGGATCGTTATGCAACCAGAATATAAGTAACAACAAATAAAACAAAACAGTGAAATTTAGGCAAGTTGGACCAGTTGGACCCTGTTGCCTAATAGGCTACGTGGTTGTATTTTCAAAGAGAATATATCATTAATCACTGAATTGATACGATCACAAGATTCAAATCACGATCATAAGATTCAAAAACTTATCACCGATATTAACTTCCTCATAATCATGTTACATTAATCAAATTATCTCGGCAACTTATACTATTTAATTATAACATTTTATAGCACACTAATTTCCTAAGTCCTCTTTTCCCAAACTTCCTACTCACTAATAACAATTGTGCACCTTAAAAAATACAAGTTACTGGAAAAGTACAACTCAACTAATAAACCCAATTACAAATACACTTATGTGATTAATGCTAGAACATAATATGAAATCATATTCAATAAATGCATAATTGTATTTTCATAAAGCTCTGATGTATACTCGAGGGTACTCCGTAAAATGAGTATATAAACTAGTATATATAGAATACGTTAACTATAAAATATTAAATAACCCACAACGGTCTTCAACTGAATCAACGTTTGAAAGTTTACACTTTGGTTAGTTTAATATCCTGGATAAATAGAAAGTATAGTACAATCCTAAATGATCTCCTTGAAGATAATAAATGATATTTATCTTATTGTCTTTTCTTACAAAATATGTGAGCTAGTTTTCAATCATCACCAAGACGTTATGTAAAATATGAGCCTATATTATAAATGATATAAATTTAATTATGTTTTCTTCAGTACAAGGTTAGTATAAAACTAACCAATAAATAGGAATCATTTACATGTAAAATACCCCATTCTACAAGTATCTCTTTCTCACCCCTCTCCCTGTCTCCCCAACCAAAAAAGCACGGACCTCTTAATTTCTGAAATAGGATTTGAAGGATGTCAAGGTAACCGTGGAAGAGAAAATGGTACACGTAGCCCTCACAGCGATATACAAGGTGTTCCAGAGGGTAAATAATTGACCATTACCGAGAAAGAAACTATTAAGAAAGCCTGGGTAGTGATTAAAACAATGTGTATGGGGCGGAATAAGTAAAGAATGCAAAATTTCCAACATTACGGGGAGAGATTGAATCCCTAATCATGAAGGAAATAGGTCAAGTAAATGATTTTTGTATGAAGTTGAGCGGAATAGTGATCAACATACGGGTACTTAGAGAAACAATGGCAAAATCGAGTGAAGTTAGAAAGTTCTTATGAGTGGTACCTGATAAGTTTCTCTAAATAGCATAAAATGTCAAGCAATTTGGAGATATGAAAGTATTGAAAATTAAGGAAGTGGTGGGTCATTTCAAAGCTGTTCAAGAGAGGATGAATGGAAAGTCTGAGAGTGCATGCGGATAAAATGTTCTAACACAAGAAGAATTTGCAAAGAGGACAAACATTATTGGGGTGACAACATTCCAGAATCAAAAATCTAGAAGTGGTCATAGATTCCATAAGAGAGGTAGAAACAACCCTCAAAATAGCAGAGTTTACAGAGGTCGTTAATAATAATAAAGTAAGAATGAGGGAAACAACAAGAGTGTTAACATGACTCGTGATAGTAACATGATGAAGTTTTATACTTATAATATGTATGGCCACTATGCAGCAGAGCGCGGGAAAGCATGACTTCAAAATGAGAAAAGTAAGGAGCTTGAGTCGAACCTCAACCAATTCGAAGATGATGAACCCACTTCATTGTTGACTAGATGTGATCAAAATGGAGGTGATATTGTATTATTAAATAAAGGGAAGGGTGTTCCAAGTTTTGTCCATAAGGGAGAAATCGAGTCAGACATAAATATGTGGAACTTGGATAGCACCTCCAGTAATCACATGATTGGGCATCGTGAAAAAATCAGCAAATTGAATGTGACCGATATTAAAAAGGTTCATTTTGGTGATGGACCTATTGTCAATATTGAAGGAAAACGTGTAATCAGATTCAAGTAAATATGGAGATGAACACACACTTAAAGAGGTATATTTCATTCCAACGATGTGTAACAATATTATAACTTAGGGAAATTAGTAGATGAAGGTATCAAGGTGGTGCTAACCAGACAGTACTTATTGGTTTATGATAATTGTTGTAAATTTTTATCATAGGTGCATAGGTTGGTAAACATATTGTACAAAATTGTCATTAAATAGTGCAATTATCAGATCATTCACGTACATTCAGGATTTATGGTAGGAATGAAGTAGAACTGATACATAATGATCTATGTGGCCTGATATCTCCACAAATTTTCACCAGAAATAGGTATGTATTTTTAATGGTCGATGATTATAATCGTGTAATGCGGGTTTTTATATTAAAAACTAAAGATCATGCACTAGAAGTGCGTACTTGCTGAAAAGGAAGAAAATAATACGATTAAAACATTAACGAAGGACATATATAAGGAGTTTACATCGAAGGACATTGAAGATTTTGTGTAAGAGATGGTATAAAGAGACATTTGACTACACCCTAAACTCCACAACAAAATGGGGTCGTGGGAAGGCAAAATAGGATAGTAATCGCAATGACTAGGAGTTTTGTAAAAGAGAAAAATATATTAGCTATAATGTGGGGATAGGCTGTGAGGAATTTGGTTAATGTTTTAAACCATCTACCAACAAAGGTCTTGACCGAAGAGACTTCTTATGAAGCCTGGACATGTACTAAACCTAAATTCGATCATGTACATATTTTCATATGCTTAGCACTTGTCAAGGTTTCGAATGTTTATATGGAAAAACTTGATGCCAGAAGTGTGAATATGATTTATATTAGAAAGGAACCTAGAACAAAGGCTCACGGGTTATAGAGCCCAAATATGGGAAGGCTATATGTCAGTTGAGATGTTATATTCGAGGATGAAAAATGGTGGAACTCGTAGTATTCTGAGATGCTAGTTAATCGTTTCTTTGACACATTCATCATTATTGATTCAAAAAAGTACACATATAAAGATAATGAGACGTAGATATTGTCACCTCATACATTGAACTCTTTGACTAATTCATTTCTAAATTATAAAAAAACTCCAGCGAACCCAAAAATTGATGGAACCGAAGAAATCGAGATTATGATGGAACCGAAGAAATCGAGATTTCAAATGAACTACTTCGTATAACTAATAAAATTCATACAAGCATAGTTTTTTGTGAATATAATGAAGCTCTAAAAATTGAGACTCATGCAATCGAGAAGAACATGACATGGGAGCTAACAGAACTGCCATGTTGGAGGTAAACCTATCAGTCTAAAGTTGGTGTAAAAGATCAAGAAGGATAAAAATAATGATATAGAAAAATATGAGGTTAGACTCCTGGCGAGTCGCTATGTTTAGAAGTTGGGGATTGATTATGATAAAGTATATGTGCTTGTAACTTGGTTAGAAACTATGATATTATTTTTGGTGTTAACAACAAAATTGGGTTGTCTTGTGCATCAATTGGATGTAACCCCATTGGTCAGCTATAAAACAGGGTTGGCCGGTGCATCATTTGGCGATAGCTACAAAACAGGGTTAATTGAAGGAAGTATACGTGACTAAACCCATTGGTTTTGAAAAGAAGAATGAAGAGCATAAGATATATGGTTGTTAAAAGTTATCTACTGACTTTTCCAATCACCTAGAGCATCGTATTTGCGCCCTATGTATCTATGTGAAAACTCGTGTCAAATCATGGGCCCTTTTCAAAAACCGGGTCAAATCTCGATTCCGAGTCCAAAATAAGTTGAAGCCTACCTTCCCAAATGCAGCCAACTTGGGTAATGACTAGCACATCACAGGCCCCCAAAAGATCATGATTTGTTGGTGCAAGTAGTAGTAGTTCTTTGTCTTATAAACTAAACATAAGTCCCAACTCTCCTCGAAGTGGGACTAAGGTGTTACAAACTCCCCCACTTAAACTTCTGACATCCTCGTCAGGCCTGAACAGACAGCCCATAGGACCAAGATTGTACCTCTCTAGCCATTATCGGATAATACCGGTTGGCTTCGTGTCCCCACCTTCGGACCTCGTACCATTGTGGGATAATACCCCCAGCCTTCGTGTCTCCACCTCCGACAACTTGATGAATCAAGCTTTTGAAAGTCGGTTCTGATACCATATGTGAAAACCCGGGTAAAATCCGAAGCCCTTTTCTAAAATCAGGTTAAGTCCCAATTTTGAGTCCGAAATAAGCTGAAGCCTATTGTCCCAAATGCAGCCAACTTGGGTACCGACTAGCCCAACACAGGCCATAAAAGATCCTGATTTGTTGGTGCAAGTAGTAGTAGTACTTTATCTTAAAAACTAAACATATGTCCGAAATCTAGTATTGGAAATATTTTGAAGTTTAAGAAGTAGATGGAAAGTGAGTTTGGTATGGGTGCTTAACAGATGCGGGCATACCATATTGGTTTGGAGGTAAACTGAAAAAAGGTTCACAGGGATCAGGAAAATAGCTTACGCAAAAAAGATCATGAAGAAGGCGAACATTTTAACTTATAAAACAAATAGATATCATATAGATTCTAAAGTACATATAGAAAATGTTGAAGGTGGTAAATTAGTGGATTCCACCTTGTACAAAAGTATCATTGACGAGTTAAGGTACCTTATACATACCCTTCCATATATTTCATATTATATGGGGATTTAAAGAAGGTAAATGAATAGGCCTGTTAAGTTACATTACAACATTTTGTAGAAGATTTTACGCAACATCAAGGACACTCCTAAATATGGATGGTTTATGGGTATATGTACAAGGAGCTGGGAATTATATGGTAAGTGGCTACTCGGATAGTGATCATGCATGAAGTGTGGATGAAAAAAAATTACATCTCATATGGCATTCTACTTGAATAAAAATTCATCACATGAATGTCGGAGGAATAGAGATGTGTTGCTTTGTCTTCCTGCGAGGCCGAATTTATGGCGGCAACGACAACAACCACACAACATATTTGGTTGAAGAACTTGTTCAAGTAGGTGATTGATGTGTCTAAAGGCCATGTGATTATATATATGGATATATTACCGATAAAAATGGGTAAAATAATCATACATTTGCAAGGTATATGCTCTTTGCCAAAATTTCTAAAGATGACTAAGTTTAATGGGAAGGGAGATCTGGAAGATCTTATGAAAAATATGAGTTGTAGAAGACTGAAATGAGCCACAACCAGACAATGCTATGTAAGTTGTTTAATACCTATCATAAAGGGGGGCATCATTGTGGTACAAGTGACTTCTCCCACATTCGATCAATTCTATGAGTTGTTGAAGGGGAAATTTATAAGGCATTACTCACACCTATGCCGAAGGGAGAAGGACACTGAAGCCCTCATACACCGTAGGCAAAGGACGAGCAAGTCTCTAGGAGACTACCTAGACAGAATAAAGAAGGAAGTTGGTATACTCACCAATTTGAACAAGACTAAATCCATGGTATATCTGACCATCAGACTCGACCCGATCAAAGAAAAAAACTTGAATTATATATATAAGGGGTGAGAACATTTGAAAGAAGATGGAGATTCAAGAGGGATAGAAGGAGCGCCAAAGAGATAACCACAAATGAAATTCAAGCCGCTACGAATACCGAAGGGATGATCATAGGGTTAGTGATAAGAAGTAAACATATCGAGACTCAGAAAGGTGAAGAGATAAAGAATCAACTGCATTTACACCACTTAACGCGCTGATCTTCCAAATTCTCCTTGAAATTAAAGCAAAACCAGGCTTCATCTGACTAAGCAAAATAAAGATGGCCGACCATAAGTACTATGACTACCATTATGATAAGGGGCATAATACTGATGAATGTTTTTACCTGAAGAGCCTGATTGAAAAAATGATCTAGGATGAAGAAGTCAATGAATTTGTAAGAGACGTGAGACAAATAGAGAACCCGAAGAGAGATATCACGGAGAGGTGAAGATGATTTCGGGAGGCAGTACCTTCAGACCTGACAGTAAAATTCTAGGAAAAGGTACGTTCATCAAGGTAATAATTTATACCAGTTCATCCATGCTAGATAGAGTATGCCTCTTATCTTCATCAAAGAGGGACTATGAATATGTCATATACCCCCATGAAGATTCAATGATAATTCACCCTATCTTGGTGAAAGAAGATATGGAAAACATTAGTAGACGGAGGAAGTTCGGCCAATATCTTATTTCATCGGACGTATACCAAGATAAACCTAGACGGACAACAGATGGAGCCATGCCATGAGGCACCACTACAAGAAAAACACAATCAGACAACACCGATTAGACAACACTCGACCAAAAAAGTGTTGCCCGAATTTTTCATACAATGGTTTTTTTGCAACCAAAAAATTGGCGTTGTCTGACGTTAATTACTACAAGCGATAAAAAAATGTTGTCTAGTAAAACAAATCAGACAAGTGTTTTCAAAATTAAGATGTTGTGTGAATGGGAAGGCTTTAGTATTACTACAACGCTTTAAAATCCATTGTCTAGTTGATGAAGACAGACAACCCTTTCTAAAGTGATGTTGTGCAAATGAGTAAAATCGTACAACGATTTTTAAAATACATTGTCTGAAAATGATTGAGATAACGTCTTGTTTAACGGTTGTGGAAATGAGACAAGTGTTTTTTCTACTAGTTATTTAAGCTCGAATCACACAATGTACAAATTAGGTGTTGTCTAAATGATACCTGATAGACAAGTGTTTTACATATATTGTATGTCACCAATATCAGACAACAGTCCAATTCTTAAAACCGTTGTCTTTCTTACTAAATTTAAAAACGTGTTGCACAACAAAATATTCAAATAAATCGTTGTCTAGTTTATTATAATAAAAATAGTAATAATTTCAAAAAAAATAATTTCCAGACAATTCAATTTAATTTTTTTAAAAACAACAAACTCTAATTAAATCCACTTTCATCTAGATTAAATATTTAAATTTTATATTTCAAAATAGTTTAATTATCTACTTTATAATTAATAAAAAAAAATAATCACAAGTGCTTCAAGTTTACATTGTTAATTATTCAATCCAAACAAGTGTTTTTCGACAAAGCACGTTGTATTAATCTACCTTATACAAGTATTTTTAAAATAAAACACTTGTAACAGTTAGACAACCGTTATCGATATTTATAATCTGTTGTAAAATATGTAATACTACAACAGTCTTAAAGAAAAAACTGTTGTAGAATTCCAACAACGACATTTCATGAAAAACACTTATGTAAAGTAACTTACCACAACATGATTTTAAAAAAAACCGTTGTCTATATTTTTACTAGTTTTAAATTTTTTTCGGAAAATTTATATGCCACCGTTAATTAATTTATATGAGTAACCAATAACTTACACTAAATTAATTTGTGTGTATTAAGATTTGAAATAATCTTTTTCATAGATTTTTGAATTCTTTTACCTATTAGTACTAGACGTTACACGAATATTAATAGCATCAACAGATAATCACATTGATGAGGATATAACGTGTATATTATAAATGTTCACTTGGATTGTTAAGTTGGTATAATAAGAGCCATTTATTAAAAGTAGATTTAATATCAGCCGTAAGATTTAAAAAAGTTGATCATCTAAGACAACGGTTTTTTTCAAAAAAACTGTTGTCACAATTTATTTCAGACAAGACTTTTTCATAAAAAACCGTTGGGTGTTGCCTCGTACTAGATTTTTTTCATACCTGATGAAAAAGATAAATTTTTTTAATGATTTTTTTAGAGGATCCAACCGTACGGATGTTAAGAAATACTCATTTTAGTCACATGAAAAAATTATTAAAAAATTTGAAATTCATTTTGCATGCCAGGATTAGAAAAATCTGGTAAAAGTACCCCTCCCGACAACGAGACTCGTTCCCGATTTACAGGATTAATTTTTTAAAATGATTTTTCGACGATCCAACCGTACGGATGTTAAGATATATCGATTTTAGTCATAAGAAAAAATTATTAAAAAATTTCAAATTCATTTTGCATGCCAGGATTAGAAAAATTTGGTAAAAGTACCCCTCCCGACAACGAGACTCGTTCCCGATTTACAGGATTAATTTTTTAAAATGATTTTTCGACGATCCAACCATACGGATGTTAAGATATATCGATTTTAGTCATAAGAAAAAATTATTAAAAAATTTGAAATTCATTTTGCATGCCAGGATTAGAAAAATCTGGTAAAAGTACCCCTCCCGACAACGAGACTCGTTCCCGATTTACAGGATTAATTTTTTAAAATGATTTTTCGACGATCCAACCGTACGGATGTTAAGATATATCGATTTTATTCATAAGAAAAAATTATTAAAAAATTTGAAATTCATTTTGCATGCTAGGATTAGAAATATCTGGTAAAAGTACCCCTCCCGACAACGAAACTCGTTCCCGATTTACAGGATTAATTTTTTAAAATGATTTTTCGACGATCCAACCGTACGGATGTTAAGATATATCGATTTTAGTCATAAGAAAAAATTATTAAAAAATTTGAAATTCATTTTGCATGCCAGGATTAGAAAAATCTCGTAAAAGTACCCCTCCCGACAACGAAACTCATTCCCGATTTACAGGATTAATTTTTTAAAATGATTTTTCGACGATCCAACCGTACGGATGTTAAGATATATCGATTTTAGTCATAAGAAAAAATTATTAAAAAATTTGAAATTCATTTTGCATGCCAGGATTAGAAATATCTGGTAAAAGTACCCCTCCCGACAACGAGACTCGTTCCCGATTTACAGGATTAATTTTTTAAAATGATTTTTCGACGATCCAACCGTACGGATGTTAAGATATATCGATTTTAGTCATAAGAAAAAATTATTAAAAAATTTGAAATTCGTTTTGCATGCCAGGATTAGAAAAATCTTGTAAAAGTACCCCTCCCGACAACGAGACTCGTTCCCGATTTACAGGATTAATTTTTTAAAATTATTTTTCGACGATCCAACCGTACGGATGTTAAGATATATCGATTTTAGTCATAAGAAAAAATTATTAAAAAATTTGAAATTCATTTTGCATGCCAGGATTAGAAAAATCTCGTAAAAGTACCCTTCCCGACAACGAGACTCGTTCCCGATTTACAGGATTAATTTTTTAAAATGATTTTTCGACGATCCAACCGTACGAATGTTAAGATATATCGATTTTAGTCATAAGAAAAAATTATAAAAAAATTTGAAATTCATTTTGCATGCCAGGATTAGAAAAATCTGGTAAAAGTACCCCTCCCGACAACGAGACTCGTTCCCGATTTACAGGATTAATTTTTTAAAATGATTTTTCGACGATCCAACCGTACGGATGTTAAGATATATCGATTTTAGTCATAAGAAAAAATTATTAAAAAATTTGAAATTCATTTTGCATGCCAGGATTAGAAAAATCTGGTAAAAGTACCCCTCCCGACAACGAGACTCGTTCCCGATTTACAGGATTAATTTTTTTAAATGATTTTTCGACGATCCAACCGTACGGATGTTAAGATATATCGATTTTAGTCATAAGAAAAAATTATTAAAAAATTTGAAATTCATCTTGCATGTCAGGATTAGAAAAATCTGGTAAAAGTACTCCTCCCGACAGCGAGACTCGTTCCCGATTTTCAAGATTAATTTTTAAAATGATTTTTTTGACGATCCAACCGTACGGATGTTAGCTTTTGTCATATTAAAATATTATAAACATTCAAATTTATTTTATTTTATTTTATAAAAATAATTTCTTAAATCTATTTATAAAAAATTTATAAGTATACAATATTTATTTATCGAGTTTTCTTGTTATAATTGGTTTCCCTCCTTCAACTTTTCATTTCCCCCTTCTTTTATTTTCATTACCCGCTTCCCCCTTCAACTTTTCATTTCCTTCTCTATAAACATAAAACACCAAAGTACACAAATCTAAATCTCTCTATCTCTCCCTCCTAACCCTCTCAATCCACCTCTATTTCAAACACTAATTACACTCTGAATGACGAATTAACTTCATAGCCGTCTGCTGTTTGTGCTTCCATTTTCGATCCGAAGGATCTCAGCTGCTTGAATTGAGTTGGTATTCCAAAGAAGATTGTGGTACTATTGAGTTTTGATTTAGGTTGTGGTCTCTCCCCTTCCCTCTCTCCCTCTCTTTCTCCGCCTCTACTCTCCTTGTTATGAAAAATCTATACATACATAAATATTTGCTTTGATTTGAGCCTCCTTTGATTGATTTGTATGTTTCTTTAATGAAGTATGGTTCCGTTTAGGGTTTCAATTCGACTTCAATTTGGGGTTTTAGTTTGTGTTCAAAACTAAGGCTTTAGGGCTTATTTGTGGATTCAATGGAAGGTGCTTGTCTTTAATTTTGAGGTATCTCTCTCTCTCTCTCTTTCTCTCTGTCTAACTTCTCATCCTGAACTGAACCATTTGCAGTGAATAATGCACATTTGAATCGCATTAAGTGTTGTCTCAAAGCTATATTTCATAATTAATATATCTTTTCGAAGTGTAGTTTGTTTAGCAGGCAATGACTTGTTCACTCTCAGTATCTTTACTTTCTTGGAAACTAAGAATATTCACCTTTTGCAGTTTCAGGATTTTATCTCATATTTAAAGCAGAGGGAATGTGATGGAGTTATTAAAATTCCAGCAACAACCACCATGTGGGCGAGGCTCCTTTTCATTCTCCCGTACTCGCCCGAACTAGTGTCCATGCTCTCTATTAGTCCAAGTTCACCTGATTGCCTGGTTGCTCTAGTTTTGCCAAAAGAAACAAACTTTGAATGGGTATGACTTCTGATCATCTAGAAATTTAGTGGCTTCTTGTTTAGCAATTACTTTGCCATTAGATCAGCAATGCGGCAGCTTTGGAATGGTGGTAGATGTGTACATTAGAATGTTATCATGAGTGTGGAGAATATACAAGTCCAGTGCTTTAGGAGCTCCATGTAATTTGTACTTCCGGCTCCTAGATAGGATCTTTTTTGTTTAGTTTAGTTGACCGAGAGAAGCAATAGTTTTGTGTACTAGCCGTAATGGTATTTGTGTAGATTTAGGGAACTTTATACCAGAGCGTGACCGTGATTGTCCCATCCACAACTTATAATCCTTGCTGCCGACATGCCTTTGTACAAATACAAATAACAAAGATTCTTTATGGACCCTCATGATCTGATCAGGTGTTTATTTTATGTAGCATGTCGTCTTTATCCTTAATCGGACATACATGAACTGTATTTTTATTCCAATGCAAACAATTTTTTTTGCTTCACCTGTCAGCAATGCATCAAACTTTTAAATTGCAGTGTGGTTGTGTAAAATCATTCATACTTCTTCTTTTGTTAACATACATTCTCTCCGGTGTGTGTGTGTGTCTGTGTTCTTTTCATACATAGATGGGAGAATTGAAACATTTTTTTCATGAGCATAAGCTGATACTAAATGAAGCTGAGTCTGTTGTCAGCAAGGATGTTGATTGTGCTAGTGCAGACAGCCAATAAACAAACTCATTGACGCATTTTATACGTGCAACACTACCGCTACTGATGGTTGTTCATCAAGTAACTGTGCAGGTTTCTTTTTACATAAAACTTGTTCTGAGTTGCCCTCAACATTTACACACCCTATGATCCCCCAACACCCTCTAAGCCTCATTGCGCGTCCATATAGAAAACAACTGCTTTACCCTTGTGATGCTTGTGGAGGTTTATCTCAGGGCTTTATGTATGTTTCTGAAAACCGATTTTTTTGTCTGAAATATGTAGCATCCCAACTTAAATTTCTAGAGGACTGTATCCTTCTTCATCAAGGTCACAAGCACCCATTAACCCTAGTCCAAACAGCTGCTTTGTTACTGTGTCATGCTTGTAACACTACATCTATAGACTTGTCCTATATTTGTACCATATGTTCTTTCTGGATGCACAAGAGTTGTGCCGATGCACCCATCACCTACCAATGTAAATATCACAACCAACACACGCTCATCTTGGCCTACTCTCTTCCCCAAGTATATCGTAAATTTTACTGGAACTGTGGCATCTGCAGTAAAATTATAAATCCCGTCTACTGGGTTTATTATTGTGCAAATTGCAGGTTTTTTGCTCACTTGAAATGTGCTGCTTCATCAAGTGTAATGTTGAGGTTGATGTACAATTTTCTCCTATTATTTTTTATATCTTTACTATTGATTACTTCTTATATAAATTTTAGTTCTACTTGGAGTTATTCTAACAGAATTGTGTTCTTTCTTTTGCAAAAGTAACGATGATGAAGTAGATAGCGGCGAGTCCAGGTTGATGCAATTTCCAGCACATGATAAAGCATCACTATATAAAATGATGCAGCAATGTATAATGAAGGCAATAAATGCTCTGCATAATTCTGCCACTACCGCGGAAACTTCACCTCATATAGACTGTTGAGGCCATGAACACCAGCTAGAACTCGGAAACTTCGACTTTCTCTACAGATTGTCGGGATAGATGATTTGAAAAAGGAGGTTGACAAAAGAGGAAAAGATGAAGCTGTTACAAGCAGGACCTCCCAATCTTCACCAAGAGAAACTGCGAGGAAAGGTGGTATCTTTAGAAAGCAGGACATTGACAGTCTCTTCATGGAAGTGAGCCAGGTGACACTATGGGCATTTGTTTATTTTCTATTATGTCTTGGTTTGATTTCACTTTATATTAAGAGATCCAGTTCTTTGTTTTTCTTATAATGCAGGAAGGAAAAGAATATTAACTTAAGAGTGGTTGTCGATTTATTTTGAAGATTGTTTTCTCCAGATTGGGAAATTGCCTATCACATGTTGTAATGATATTGCAAGGACAACATAGCTCTTGTGGAAGACGTGAAGAGAACCTGAAAAGGCCAAGTGAGCTCTGAGTAGCCAACATCAAATCCTTCTAGACTCTATATTTTCTTTAATTTTTAGTAAAAATCTTAGACTCATGAAGGCAGTGATATCAATATGCTTTTAGCTTTTGTATAAATATGTTGTTGTGATTTTCGATCATGGATTAACTTTAGAACTTTTGTTTAGATTTGCAAAGTTAATTTCATTTGATTACTTGTTATATTTTGTGTAAGACAACGCTTTTAAGAACCAAGCTTCATTAAAATATCATGTCTTTAATACTAAAACAATGCTTTCGAACACAAAACTTTGGTGCAAAATTAACTCTCACAACACTAGTAAACCATTGTCTATATAATATTAAGATATTGTATCAAAGGTATTCATGCAATACGTTTGGACAAATAAACAGTTGTATGTATCTGATCATGCCATACATTAAAATCCAAAACTGTTGTGTGTAGAAATTTATTACAAGAGTTCTACGAGCTCAATTTCATTTTTGTTGTCTATCTGAATACACAACAACGTTTATACAACAATAAGTGTTGTAGGATTGGTTTTAATGTTATACCTTACACAACGGTTTTCTGAGTTTGTGAGAACCCTTGAGTAATGTCGCTTGTTACGACGAAAACAAGCAAAAAACATTGTCTTTTCTGGATGTAATACAACGGGCTTAATCCATAATCATTGTCTGTATAATCTCAGACGATGTTTTTTAGCCGTTGTCTGATCCAACTAACAGACGGCGGCTCAATAGTCAACGGAAAAATAGGGTATCAGACAACGGACATAAACCGTTGTTGAAGCTTGTTTTCCTTGTAGTGCACCTCTTGAGGTTTTCGGAAGACATCATATACCTTATGAAGGTATGATTACTTTACCCGTTCTTACCGGTAAAACATCCATATATTATCACAAGGCCTCTAGACACATCAATTACCTACTTGAACAAGTTCTTCAACCAAATACCTTATATGGTTTTTATCGTTGCCGCCATGAATTTGGCCTCGCACAAAGACAAAGTAACACACATATATTTCTCAGACACTCATGTTATGAATTTTTATTCAAGTAGAATGCCATATGAGATATACTCTTTTTTCATCCAAGCTTCTTACATGATCATTATCCGAGTAACCACTCAACATATAATTACCAGCTCCTTGTACATACACACATAAACCATTCGTATTTAGGAGTGTCTTTAATGTTACAGAAAATCCTCTACATAACATTCTAGTGTAATTTATCAGGCATATCCATGTACAACGGGTTTATTTAAGGTACGTAAAATTGCCAATCATACTTTTGTACAATATGGAATCCACTAATTTACCACTTTCATGTTTTTCTATCTGTACTTCGTACTCTATAAAATATCTATAGTAGTTTATAAGTTAGCATGTTCACCTTCTCCAAGATCCTTTTTCCATAAGCTATTTTCCTTATCTTTGTGAACCCTTTTTTTGGTTTACCTCCAAACCAAAGTAGTATGCCCGCTTTGCTTTAGCACTCATGTCAAACTCACTCTCCATCTCCTTCTAAAACTTTAAAATATTTCCAAATCAAGATATATTGACCGTGAATACCATGCTCCAGGTGACTGGAAAAGTCCGTAGATCGTTTTAAACAACCGATATACCATATGCTCTTCATTCTTCTTTTCAAAACCAATGAGTTTAGTCACATATACTTCTTTTCAAAAATCGACAAAATTTTACAGCTAAGGATAAGTGATGCAGCTGCCATCCATGTTTTGTAGCTAACCAATGTGGTTACATCTAAGTGATCAACAAGCCTGACCAGTTTTACAGCTAACACCAATAATAATCTCACAGGTTTCAACCAAGTTACAAGCGCGAATACTTCATAGTAATCAATCCCCAACTTCTGAACATAGCAACTCGCCAAACGTTTATCCTAATATTTTACTGTCACCATTTCTATCCTTCTTGATCTTATACACCAACTTCAGAATAATAGGTTTATGTCCAAAATGGAATTTCTGTTAGCACCTAGGTTATGTTCATCTCGATTACCTGAATCTCAATTTTATAGCTGCATTCCATTCACTACTGATCTTTGCTTGTTTGAATGTATTTGGGTACATGACACCTATCACACCCTCCAAATTCAGGGTATAAATTTAGGGCATGATTAACACTAACTACTCACTAAACTTGTGCAAGTAAGATATAAATAAAATAGTTACCCCGAACTACTACTACTCAGGATCTTTTCAAGGTTAAGGATTAAAAACAAGAACGACTAACCAAATTTCTCAAGAACTCTCTTTATTACAAAACATTATTTTATTCACATTTTAAGCTAAACATCTTTTATTCAAACTACCACTATTACTTATCCTGCTACACCTGATCTGGCAACTCAAAGCTCTCTTCTGGGATAGGGACAAACATCCTTGGTATAAGGGGGTTCGCTTCTTGACTCGCTTCTTGACTACTCGAGTTCTGATGGGTTTCATTCTACACCTTAACTGAAAAACAATGTGAATAATAATAAAAGGGGGTGAGCTAAAATTGCTCAACAAGCCTGCAACAATATATATATAGTATAAATAAAGAAGAATAAATGAACCGGTAATCATCTAGTTTGAACAACCATCTGTTTCTGTAAAGAATAATAAATGTCATTGCTAGCGAGTGCCAAATGAACGAGACCGGAAACAAGAACCAACATATGCACTATAACCTGCTGATCAGTCAAGATACAGTGCATATCTATAGCTAAGTTCATAGACCCAACCGACATAAGGGTACCCAGGCAACTATGGCCTCATAATAAAGGGTCCGGTTAATACACGGCCCACATCGTAACCATCCAGTCCATAGCTTAGCATCCGGAACAATCGGTATACTTGTGATGTATCCCAACATCAGGATATATCAGAGTATATATAAGTAAGGGTATCAACATTGGAATATGAATATGGGATTTAATAAATTGGGAGAAATCAAGAACCGATATGAAATAGAACAAGAACTAATAAATGTGTATCAGTATATGTGAACAAGAATTATCAAAGTGTAATTGGTATAGAAAGTGGGGTATATTTCACTATTATGATCTTAGAATAGGGAAAAAACTTGTCTGGCGTGCACTTCACCTCGTATGATTCACTGCCTTCTGTCTCTGGCTTGATTCGCCTTGGTGGTATTTAATCTATCATGGGAAGACATTCGTTTAGATAACTTACTTCATACGCGTATCTCGAATTGATACCATGTACCCCTATTTGTCTACCCATACGATTCTCTCAGACTCGCACATATAATATAACACATAAGGTTCACATAATCACGTAAAACATATAGCACATAAAGTACATAATTGACTTTGGGCTCATAATTATCCTAAGAATCGATACTAAGCTTATACTTACACTAACAAACACTATCTGGTTCGATTTACAGTTCTTTGGGATTTATTGGACTCGATTCGACCCCTAATAGGGCCTATAACCAATTAACTACTATAAGACAACTCACTTCTGAAAGAAATTATGATTTATAGTTATTTTTAATGGATTCGTTTCATTTTTCTAAGTCTAAGGGTCTTCGTTTCACTCGAATCGGACTAACAGTTTAATTACTATTAAATAAACAAGATTTAGTTAATTACAAGTCAATTCTAATTAATTAATCACAATTATTTAAACCTTAATTATATGTTTAAATCATTATTTAGTATTTATTTTAATTTAAATTAATTAATCCTTAATTATTAGAATTAAATACAACTTATTACAATTTATTACCAATTATATCATTTAATCAACTATTTACGAATAATTATTCAATACAAATAACTATAATGACATTCTTCGAAGAAATAAACTATCGCTCGAATAATAATCCAACTTATCGATCAATTACTCCTACAACTACGAGTTACTCACATTATTCGACTAATTATTGAATTATTATTCATATCATTCGATATATTTTTAACGTTATTTATTACTTAATTCTTAAATAATAAATAAATAAATAATTAATTAATTAATCAATTTCGAATTTCTAAATTAATAAAATAATTTAGAAATTAATTATAATATTTTTCAGAATTTAAAACTAATTTTTAATATATTTTTAGAATTTATAAAACTGATTTTGATTTACTAAAATATAAATAAATAAGTAATAAATCAAAAATAGAAACAGGGAATTAATTTTCTGGGTTTTCAGGATAAAACCCGGCTCGTTTCCCAGGTTGAAACCAGATCGACTCCAGAACCCGACACCGACGGAGTTTTCCGACGAGTAAAAATGACGACCAACCACAATAAAACCACGGTTTTTAGTCTCGTTTCGTTCAACAATCAAGCCCAACGATTTTCCCTGTCTTTCTCCTCCTTCCTCCATCGTCCCCAATGTCGGGAACCTCGCGAAGAGCGGCGGTGGCGTCATTTCTGGCAATGCTAAAACGGAACCCAACAGACACAAAACCGGTACCATTCGAACGAGGATTCAACGATCTACAATCCTCTAACAATAGAATCATTCAACAATTATCAAATCATCAAACCCGAATTCGAAGAAATAAACCCGAAATTTTAAATCAAAATCAATTAAACTAAAGATATACTAATTGATAACAAAATTGAATAGAGAATGAAAAGAGCTTCACAACGGACACTTACATGTTCGATTTGGTTAACAGAATCACCTTCAAAATCTGATTTGATTCCAAGAACTCCAAATCCTAATTTCAGAGAATTGGGGATTTTCTTGAATTTTCTGATTTTTTTATGATTAAATAACTAATTAATTATTAATAAATCAGCTATTTATATTTATGAAAATAATACCCCTAAATATTTGGCCCCAATTTTTATAATTTTTGGGCATTAATAATGAATTTTTAAATATCCATTAAATACAAAATAAATGTAAAAAATTCCCAAAAATTATGAATATTACAAAAATGCAAAAAAATGATGTTTGATAATTTCATGATCATACAAAAGTAAAAATGTGATTTTTGTGGGGGTTTTGACTCCCGAAGGGGTCTGAAAAAGTCATTTTTCACGAATAAGGTAAATTTGTAAAACGTCTAGATGTTCAGAATGTCGATGTGGTATAGGCCATACTTGAAAAAATAGGGCCAATGATTTTGTTTGAAATACGGGCTTTTAAAACACTGTTTGAGCTGTACGGATTTTGATATAAAACCTATAACTTATAATAAAACACTTAATAAATACCCGAAACACATTCCGATCACAACAGACAACACGTAGCACATAGCAGTTAGGGTTTTATGACTCAACACACTTAATCACAAAATAATACACATAATTATCTTTATTAGAATATAATATAAACGTAATTTCTCGGTCGTTACAACACCCATCAGAAGTAGTTCATCTGAAATATGGATTTCTTCAGTTCTATCATAAACCTCATATAGCAATAGAAAATTTTTGGGGTCGCTGAAATATCTTGATGTTTGAGAATCATATCCGATACTTTTATTCTTGAGGAACAATTTAGTCAAAGAGTTCGGTGTATGAGGTGACAACATCTCCGTCTGAGTTTCTTCCCGTGTGCTATTTTTTGAATCGACAATGACTAATATGTCAAAGAAACGATTAACTTTCACCTCAGAACACTACGAGTTCCACCTCTTTTCTTCCACGAACACAACATCTTGACTGAGATGTAGCATTCCCATATTTGGGCTCTATAACCCATTATCCCTTTTTCCAGGTTCTAGCATCACTTCTAGCATCATGTTTTTCCATAGCCACATTTGAAACATTGATAAGTATAAAACATCTGAAAATAAATAGATGATCGAATTTAGGCTTAGTACATGTCCAGGCTAATAGGAAGTCTCTCTAGTCAATACCTTTATTGGTAGATGGTTTAAAACATAAACCAAATGCCTCAAAGCTATCCACACACATAACTGATAGATTTTTCTCTTTTCTAAAACTCCTAGTCATTGAGATTACCATAATGTTTAGCCTTTCTATGGCCCCATTTTGTTGTGGAGTTTAGGGTGTAGTCAAATGTCCCTTTATACTAGCTTCTGTATAAAAAACTTCAATGTCCTTCGTTGTTAACTCCCCATACATGTCTGACCTTAATATTTTAATTATATCATTTTATTCCTTTTCATCAAGTGCGCACTTCTAGTGGATGATCCTGAGTTTTTAATAAAAAACCCATATTGCATGATTGTAATCATCGACCATAAAAAATATATCTCTATTTCCATCCGAAGTGGGTAGAGTATAATATCACATAGATCATCATGTATCAGTTCTAGCTTCTTTTCTTCCATAAATCATGAATGTATTTGAATGATTTTTCACTTGTTTTGACAAAACTAACTACTGCAGTTCGCCTTCGGTTGGAAAAGTTTTGGTAGACCTCGTGTCATTCCCTTATTTGACATTGTGTTCAAAACTTAAAAATTCACACTACCTAATTTTGAGTGTTAAATCCATGTTAGCTCCTCTTCTTTTGACAACAAACACATAATTGCATTTTTAATGATAATTTTGTTCAATGTATTTCTTGACTTCAGTACCTATATTAACAATTTACCTCAATCATCACAAACCAATAAGTAATCTCTCGTTAGCACCACCTTGCTCCCATCATTTGGTAATTTCCCTAAGTTATAATGTTGTTGCACATCATTGGACCGTAATATACTTCTCTAAGTGTGTGTTCATCTCCATTTTTACACTTGAATCTGATTGTACATTTTCCATCAATATTGACAGTAGACCCATCTCCAAAATGAACCTTTTCAATACCGTTCTCATTTAATTCACTGAATTTTTCATGACGCCCAATAATGTGATTGGTGGTGGTATTATCCAAATTTCACATATTTTTGTGTGACTCCATGTCTCCCTTCTGGACAAAACTTGGAACCACCTTCTTTATTTAATGATACAATGTCACCTCCATTTTGATCACATCTAGTCAACAACAAAGTGGGTTCATCATCCTCGAATTGGTTGAGGTTGGACTCAAGCTCCTTACTTTTCTCATTTTCAAGTCGTGGTTTCCCGCGCTTTGCAACATAGTGGCCATATGTATTACAATTAAAAAAGTTCATCGTACTACTATCATCAGTCGTGTTGACACTCTTATTGGTTCCCTAATCCTTATTTTGTTGTTATTGATGACCTTTATCAACTCCGTTCGAGGGTTGTCTCTTCTTCTCTCACAGAATCCATGACCACTTCTAGATCTTTGATTGTGGAATGATGTCACCCCAATTTTATTTGTCCACTTTTCCAATTCTTCCTATAAGAGAAGATTTTATCGGCGTGTACTCTCAAACTTTCACTTTAACCTCTCTTCAAGAGATTTGAAATGAACCACCAATTCCTCACCAATTCCTCAATTTTCATTACATTTATATTTTCAAATTACTCGATATTTGATGCTATTTGGAAAAAAATATCAGGGAGGGCTCATAAGATCTATCCCACTTTACTCCATTCTTCTTGGCCCAAGGGCTTTTCTTATCTGGAGCAAGGCAAGCTTTTTTTGCTTAAACTACACATACTTTGCACCTTAAAACTTAATTATTTATTTTTACCCAAATTTGAACTAAAATAACCGTCTTGAGGGGGGAAGATGCATTACAAAATTTTAACTATAACACTACATCAAATTATTGTTATAAATATATGAACAAATTTTGAACATTAAAATCTTCAATTTTTAATATCAAAGTAAATTTTTTAAATAAATAAATATTATTACGACTAGTTTTAAAATAAATATTAATATTTTTACAGATCCTTACTTACATGTAAATAAAATAAATATCTTCAATTTTTTCATGTAATTATAAAAACTTATTTTATCCTTATTACTTAAGGAATATAGTTTTTTTAAACTTAAAAAATTATTTTTTGTTTAAAAAAAAAGATAGAAAAAATAGTTGTCAGATTTATGGAAAATTCTATCAAATTAGTTCTTACATTAAATTTAAAATTCTATTAAATGTAATCAAGTAAATAGAAATAATTAGAATTTGGAGACGAATATCATGAGGGCATGAAAATACAAAATTATAACTAATAATTTCATTTAATACAAATTGAAAATGTTGTAGGGAACAAATTCAAAAATATATGCACAAGTATAAATAATTTTGAAATTTGCAGTTTTGAATAATATTGAAATTTAATTTTAGTTACAATTACCAATATTAACCTCACCAATTAAAATTATTTTACAGTAAATGAAAAAATACATCAATAATTTTAATATATGAAAATATAATAATTTAATATTAAAAAAATTATACATAAATAAAATATAATATAGAGAGTATAAATTATAGTTTAAATAAATGATCAAGAAATCTTGCTAAGGAAATAGTAAGTTTAAGAATACAAGAATTGAGTGTAGATAGAACAGGAGTGTAGGTAAATTTATTTGTTCTTTTTGCCTTATGGGCCAATAACATCACAAAAGAGCCCAACTTACAACCCATCCTAATTCTTATTAGTATACTTTGGTAATCTTAAAATAAGCCCACTATATTTTAAATTGGATCTAACATCTAATTCCAACAAACAACTCAATACCCGAATTTTGTGATAAATCCCATGTTTGTTTACATCTTATATATTGATAAAAGTGTCTTATTAAGTATGAATTACAATATATTCTTGTAATCCTTTAAAAGTTGTTCATTGATGCACTAATAATTTTATGATCTCTCAACACTAATTTTACCTTTAGAAGGTATATGTTTTCCCATCTTGATCTAGAAGTCACATAATAAGAACGCCTTAACAAGAACCTAGCTTATTATATGAGTTAGTGAGAATTAAATGTAATCACCACTTTTTATATATAGTTATGAAACTTTTGTTATGCTTAATTTCTTATATTCATTAATGAGGTTCCATGTCTAGATGATACCAATTTTAAGTTTTTGCTTCTTTGTGTTTGTCATGTTGTAATGGTTATAATGGATTTTTTTAATAAACTAAAGTTTAGAGAAACCATCACAAATTTCCTAACAAGAATTATACAACCTAGTACTTTGTAGATTTTCCTCAAAATTTTTTATTAAGTAAAGGAAATTCATGGCCGAAATTAATTATGTGAATCATTAAGGATAAGCCATGGCTAAACATATGTATTGAATTCATTTAGATGGATAATATCCAAACTAGATGAATAATATATAGATAGACCTACAGTTGTGGTGTGACCATATATAGTTAGATTAGTTTTCTCTGTGAATACTATCAAGTTATTTATCCTGTCTGAGATAATTCCCTTGTTAAAAATTAATCTTGATTCATATATAACTTTGCTTTTTTCAGATATGGATTGAATGTGATTCAAAACTTAGTTGATTGGGGTGTTATAATTACCCTCTAATAAATTAATCCAATTTTTTTAGTCTATTAAACTGATTTTAAACATTGTTTTTCAAAATTTCTTACATATGTTATAAAAATTTTCTATAGACAATGAAGAAAATTCTTTGGAAATTTACATTCCAAGCTTCACCAGTGTTCTGAAATTCATGCGGGTAATATACTTTCAAATTTATTTTATTGCAAAATATTTTATTCTTATTTTCCTTCACTATTCATTTATATGGTATATTTTGTCTTCGCCTCTATAATAAATGCATGCCTCTATATTTTGTCTTCGCCTCTATAAAAAACACATTGTAAAAAATTGTCATTGAAAAGAGCAATTATGTGTCTGTTGTCAAAGGAAGAGGAGCTAACATGGGCACTCAAGATTGGGTGGTGTGAATTTTCAAGGTTTACACAGAATGTCAAATAAAAGAATGGCATGAGGTCTACAAAAACTTTTTCAACCGAAGGCGAACTGCGCTGGTTTTATTGTAGAACTGATACATGATGATCTATGTGGCCTGATATCTCCCCCAATTTTGGCCGTAAATAGGTATGTATTTTTTTATGGTCGATGATTACAATTGTGCATAAGAACGTAAACATGATAATACATAGCACTCAATATAGAAAAAATGTATATAATGCCACAGTAAGATTGTACCATATTTTATTATAACTAATCTTTAAACACAATCGATATATACTATTGCTAGGAAAGATATCAGGTTGAGCGGAAATCCTGAGTGTCTCGTTTTAAAGTGTGCTTAATGTTTAGACCTCTCGAAGTATACTAAGTGTTTAGACCTCACTAATCAATTATGTGAGGGGAAAAATAGTCCAGGAAGCTAGAAACATATATTCTTACAAATAATCATTACAGAAGGGAATAAACAAAGGTTGGGTATTAATTCAAGTTGCCTCACTGAAGCGCAAATTTGCAGGAACAGGGCAAGAAGATATGACACTAAATAAAGTGTTATACCTGACATATATTTTGTAGCTTTGACCTAAAGCTCGATGATTACGTACTTTGTCCTATAAACTAAACATAAGTCCCAAATCTCCTCGATGTGGGGTTGGGGTGTACCCATATAGTATTGGAAACATTTTGAAGTTTAAGAAGTAGATGGATAGTGAGTTTGATATGGTGCTTAACGGAAACGGGCATACTACCTTGGCTTGGAGGTAAACCGAAAAAGGGTTCATAGAGATTAGGAAAATAGCTTACGGAAAAAAGATCTTGAAGAAGGTGAAAATGCTAACTTATAAACCAAATAGATATCATATAGATTCCAAAGTACATATAGAAAAAGATTAAGGTGGTAAATTAGTGGATTCCACCTTGTACAAAAGTATCATTGACGAGTTAAGGTGCCTTATACATACCCATCCATATATTTCATATTATATGGGGGTTTAAAGATGGTATATAAATAGGCCTGCTAAGTTACACTACAATGTTGTGTAGAGGATTTTACGCAACATCAAAGACACTCCTAAATATGGATGGTTTATTGGTATATGTACAAGGAGGTGGGAATTATATGGTAAGTGGCTACTGAGATAGTGATCATGCATGAAGCGTGCATGAACAAAAAATTACATCTCATATGGCATTCTACTTCAATAAAAATTCATAACATGAATGTCGGAGGAATAAATATGTGTTGCTTTGTCTTCGTGTGAGGCCGAATTCATGGCGGCAACGACAATAACCACACAAGGTATTTGGTTGCAAAACTTGTTCAAGTAGGTGATCGATTTGTCTAAAGGCCTTGTGATTATATATGTGGATATTTTACCGATAAAAATGGGTAAAATAATCATACATTTGCAAGGTACATGCTGTCTGCCGACAACCTCAAGAGGTGCCTCCTGGCATGGCTCCATCTTTTGTCCGGCTAGGTTCATCTTGGTATACATCCGATAAAATAAGATATTGACCAAACTTATTCCGTCGACTAAAGCTTTCCATATCTTATTTTTCTCGATGATAGGGTGGATTACCAGCGAATATGCATGGGGTATATGACATTCTCGTAGTTCCTCTTTGATGAAGAAAAGAGACACAGTCTGTCTAGCAGGGCTAAACTGGTATTAAATATAAACTTGATGAGCGTACCATTTCCTGGAATTTATACTTTTAAGTCTGAGGGTGCTTCCTCCCGGAATTATCTTCACCTCTCCCCGGTATCTCTCTTCGGGTAATCTGTTCCTTATCTCAGAACTTTTATAAATTCATTGAGTTCTCCGACCTTGATCATTTTTTCAATCGACCACTTCAATTAAAAACATTCATCAGTATTATGCCCCATTATCCTGATCGTTGTCATAGTACTTATCGGTATTCTTCTTATGGTCGGCCATCTTTATTTTCGCTGGTTGGATGAACCGTGGTTCGCCTTTGATTTCATAGAAAATTTCGAAGATAAACGAGTTAAGTGGTGTAAACAAAGTCAATTCTCTATACCTTTGCCTTTGCAAGTCTCGATATGTTTCATTCTTATCAATAACCCTATGATCGTTCCTTCAGTCTTTGTTGGATCCTCGTGAGTATTCATAGTGACATGATTGTTAGTTGCAGTTATCTCTTTGGGGCTCCTTGTATCCCTCAAAAATCTCCATCCTCCTTCGAATGTTCTCACCTCTTAAATATATATCATTCATGCACCTTGGGCATAATCATAAAGAGACGACATGAGCATTTTACCTTTGATTGGGTCTAGTCCAGTGGTTAGATATACCATGACTTTAGTGGTCCAGTCCAGTTCAAATTAGTGATCATACTAGCTTCCTCCTTAAGTCTGGCTAGGAAGTCGCCTAGAGACTCGTTCAGTGTCTTTTTCCCTTCGGAATAGGTGTGAGTAATGCCTTATAAATTTCCCCTTCAATTTCTCATAGGTTTGGATCGAACGTGGGCGAAGTCACTTATACCTCAATGATGCCCCCTTCAGATAGTCTTAAACATCTTACATAGCATTGTCTAGTTGTGGCTCATACCAGTCACCTACAACTCATATTTGTCATAATGGTCTTCGAGATCTCCCCTCCCATTAAACTCAGTCATCTTCTGGAATTACTTTTCTTCACCCGGTGTAGGTCGATAGGCTTCAATCTCTTCAATAACCACGGGTTCATGACTAATCTTTTTATCCCCAAATAAGGCTTTCTCCAATCTTTTCGAGAGTCGTCTTCCTCTTCATCCTTTTTGGAGTCTATAGTCAATACGGCCTTTGTCCTCCTTCTCCCAGGGTGTAAGTCAAAGTCCGCGGACTCATCTTTCTCAACCTGGGCTTATTTCTCTTTTCGAGAACTCTTGGCATCTTCAGTTTCTTCTACTAAGGCTCATAGCACGTTTACCACCAATTCTAGATCTTCGCTTCATAGTTTATCGCTTTGAGTTTCAAAGCATCGGCTCCCATTTTTTGTATTTTACCTGCTCCACTTCTTCCCATTATTTCGATTTTCCCCTTTGTCTAGCAACCATTTCAGCCCTCAATTTCTTTAACTTCCCTTGTTCTTCAGGATTTGGAAAGATGTCAACTTCTTCATCAAAATTAGCTTCCAAGTTTCGAGAGGTGACCAAAGGCTGTTTTCAGCGGTTCATTTTCTAATCAAGAAACCTAGGGGGGCCTTGTTCATCATTGCTTGTTGTCATCATCTTAGATCTAAGAACTTACTCTCGTATTCCCATAAACGGCGCCAAATGTTGGAACCAAGTTTCTACTCGAACGATCTTCGGTTGGACCTGCAAGGAGAAGAATGTGATGTTTTGACTCCCCAATTCACCTCCGGTGTGTGAATCACTATTTGATCTTTTAGGTAAGATATGAATGTACAAGTAATTGTTGAATATATAATTGTAGATATGATTATGTAAGAAAATAGTAAACTTGGCCCAATATTTATACTAGGTATTGTCTACTCTTAGAGGTAAGTTGAGTGAACCCCGAAAGATCAAGGATAACAAGGCGTATCCGCCCGTTACTTCCCATTTAGACGTGCTGATTTTATAGCTTCTCTGGGATTCGAATTAAACAAACTTTAGGTTAACATATAGTAAATTGTTTATCAAAACAGGCTCCAAAAATGAAAATATACCTCCACTTGAGAAAATATTTATAAACTTTCTTCTCAACGTGCTGCAAAGAAATAAATGAAAGAAACATTATTAGTTCATCAAACTTTAATAGCTTAGCGTCTTTAACAATAAACATGTATACCATAACTAAGTGAAATATAATTGTTTACAAATAAAACACCTTACGAAATATACATATTATGTAATCAAATTAAATAAAATACTATCATTGTAAAATACATCTTAGTGTGAAATTAATAAATTCACTAACCATATAATTTGGATATTGTTTAAATTTACAACCAGTCGGGGTAAACAAGTACTAGTTTTAAATATTTTTTTTAAATATTTTTTTGAATTAAAGTTAATATTTATACTTTTATTCAGAAAAAAAAATTCAAAAAATAATTTGTGAACGTGTCATTTTTATTCATTTTACAATAATAATGGATTTGTATTTTGGTAAGTATTTGACAAAAAGTGTCACTTTTCAACCTTTTTGTTAGAAAATTTGTCTATTGGAATTTTTTTTTTAAAAAAGTAAGTTTATAAACATAACCATGGTTTTCAATAATAAATTTACATTAGAATTGAAAATCTTAGAAATATTCATTATAACATTGTTAAAGTACATATGGTATCATGGATATATGGTATATATAGTGTTATTTTTTCATTTCAAATAAAATAGACTAAGAATTAAATAAAAATCAACGATTATTTTATCCTTTATTTTAATTCTTATATTTAAATAAACAAAGTGAAATTAGTAAATATTTTTACAAACTGCATCATTTTTTTAAATGTAAAACTTGTTTGTCAAAAACTTTGTATCCTATCCCTATGAAATTGAATTTGATTAAATATTGTTATGTAAATATTAATTTATAAATGAAAATTAATTTGTGCATTATAGTGAAAAACTTTTTAGACTTGAATCTACTCTAGTTGTACTTATACTATTGTTAGTTGAGGTTAGTAGGTAATTTATATATAATCTCATTAAAAAAATTAAATATTTTTGGGAAAATGTAATTTTCAAGTTAAATTTTTTATATAATGCTTACCACGTGATTTTTAGAAATTCATTTTATTTACAATACAAAATAAATTAGAGTAATATGTTTTTACATGTATGCTTGTACATCATCATCCAATTAATTTATATAATACATGGAGCACACTTTGTTAAATCAGATTTGTGTAAACTAGGAAAAAAAATTGAAATTTCTAATATGAAATTGATACTAAAATTAGAAAAATAATTTAAACTATATTTGGCCTATTTTTTAATATATATATGGGAAGCTATTCTAAGTATTATGTGTTAACCTAATAACACACTAAGTTAACTTATATTGGGAGCTTTCGATGTCAGAAAGCTCCCTAACAACTATTGAACTTCATTTCACCAAACACAAGGTTAAAAATGAGTTTTTTTACTTCAAGAAGATGTAGGCTTGTTTGGGAAAAATTGTAGGATTGTAAGAACTTATAGTTTTAATACATGAACACGTTGCCTCACAATTTTCAACCATAACTATTGGGAAAGGAGTTGTTATTTTTCTTGAATCCAGTAGTAATATTGTTCACTGTGGAATTGGTGCTCGTAATTAACTCGTCCAATTGGTGGCACTAGTAGTAATCTTAAAACTTGAATTGGTGGTGTCATTGTTGGTGGTCAAGTTGTGCTAACTTAAGTAGTGTCATTCGTCGTAACTTTAATAATGTCATCAGTGGTGGGAGGATTAGTGGTATATTGGATAGTCCTAGTAGTGACATTGGTGATAGCATGTCTAGCATCTTTAGTGGTTACATTAGTGGCACTAGAAGTGGTAATAATTGAAGTGGATTTAGTGGCATTGATGGTGGCATTGGTCGTGATGCTCTAATTAGTGCAATTGGTGGCATTGGAAGTAGCAATCTTAGTAGGGAAATTGGTGATTGTATTGTTGGTGTTAGTGTTGAAGTTCATACTAACTTAAGCAGTTCCATTGATGGCCACTTTAACTATGGCATTAGAGGTGGTAGCATTGATGATATATTTGTTAGTCTTAGTAGTGGCATTGGTGGTAGCATTGCTATTAGCTTTAGTGGTGGCATTGGTGGTGGCATAGGTGATTGCTTTATTGGTAATATTGGTGATATATTGGTTATTCTTAGTAATGGCATTGGTGGTAGCATTTCTTGTAGCTTTAGAAGTGCTATTGGTGACGTATAGCTGGTTGCTTTAGTGGTAGCATTGGTAGTATATTGTTTAGTCTTATTAGTGGCATTGGTAGTAGCATTGATAGTAGCTTAACTTGTGATTGGTGGTGGAATGGGTGGTAGCATTATTGGTACCATAGGTTATATAGTGGGTAATATTAGTAGTCGAAATGGTAGTGGCATGGCTCATAGCTTTAGTTGTGGCACTGGCGGTGCAAGTGGTAGCATTGATACTGGTGGATTTAGGATTGGTGGTAGTTTAAGTTATGGCCTTGGTGGAAGTAGCTTACTTAGTAGCATTCGGGGTGCTGGTGGTGATATTGGCATTAACTTTAGTAGTAGTAAAATTGATTGTGGCGGCGGTAACTTTGGTAGTGATTTTAAATAGTATTGTTACAATTGATTGTGGCGGCGGTAACTTTGGTAGTAATTTTAAATAGTATTGTTACAGACGAAATTAATGGTACTCGAATGATCACGGATAATGCATATAATTATACTAGTGTCATTGGATATATTAGCATCGGTACTGGTGAAAACCTTGATCGGTGTGTCATCGGTGGTAGTGCTATCAATATCAATGGGGTTGCTGGTGACATTAATCGGCCTTACAGTGTTGACCAACTACCTTCACTTCAGCATAAACATCAGCATTATTTTTAATTTTGTTACCGGTCCCACATTTACATATCAATGGATGAACCCATGTTCGGAATGAGATTTATTAATTGAATGAGATGTACTTCCTAAAAGTGGCTCATGATCTCACAGAAGTTCAGAAGACTTAGAATCTTTACTCATCCTAAAGATGTCTCAGCTCATACATAATTGTAAAACAAAATCCATTTTTTGATTAGTAATTAGAAGAATCTAATTACTAATCCAATGGAGGTACTATTAGAAAAATGGATTTTGTTGTATAATTATGTAGGAGCTGAAATATTTTTAGAGTGAGAAAAGAGTCTAAGTATTATGAACTTCTTTGAAATCCTAAGCCGCTTTTGGGAAGTACATCTCATTCAAGTCAGAAATCCCCATCATAATATGAGTTCATCCATTGATCTGTAAAAGTGGGAAAAATAACAAAATTAAAAATTATGATGCAGGTAGTTAATCAATACTATAAGGCAGATTAATGTCACCGCATTAATATCACTGACGCCCCAACTGATATTGATAGCACTACCACCATTTCCAGAGTTATCAAGGCTTTCACCACTACCAATGTTAATACAACCAATGGCACTAGTATAATTATATGCATTATCCCTGATCACTCGAGTACCATTAATTTCATTAACATCATTACTATTTGAAACAACTACAAAAATAAAAACCAAAATTACCTCCGCCACAACCAATGTTACTATCACTAAAGTTAGTGCCAATATCACCACTAGCACCCCGAATTCTACTAAGTAAGTTGCTTCCACCAAAACCATAACTTAACTACCACCACCAATACTAAATCCACCAATATCGAGGCTACCACTAGCACCGCCAGTGCCACAACTAAAGTAACGAGCCATGCCACCACCCTTGTCACTATTAATATTATCCAATATATAACCAATGCTACCAATAAAGCTACCAGCCATGCCACCAGTTAAGCTACCAACAATGCCACTACCAATGCCACTACTAAGACTAACCAGTATACCACCAATGCTACCACTAAAGCAACCAGCCATGCCACCACCAATTCTACCAACAAAGCTACAAGCAACAGTACCCCCAATACCACTACAAAGACTAACCATTATATCATCAATGTTACCACTAAAGTAACCACCCATGCCACCACTGATGCCACCAATAAAGCTACCACCAATGCTACCACCTATGCCACTACTAAGACTAAACAATTACCACCATTTCTACAACCACTAATGCCATAATTAAAGTGACTATCAATGGAACTGCTTATGTTAGCATGAATTTTAACATTAACACCAACAATACCACCACCAATTCTCCTACTAAGATTACTGCTTCCAATGCCACCAATTACACTAATAAGAGCACCACAACAAATGGAATCATCAAAATCACTAAATTCACTACAATTATTACCACTTTTAGTGCCACCAATGTAATCAGTAAAGATGTTAGACATGCTACCACCAATGCCACTACTAAGACTACCCAATATACCAGTAATGCTAGGAGAACTGTTGTCATTATTACAGTTGCCACCAATGACACTACTTACGTTAGCACGAACTTCACTATCAATAATGCCACCTCCAATTCAACTTTTAAGATTAGGGCCACTAGTGCCACCAATTGGAGGAGTAAATTACCACCACTAGTGCCACACCTAAATATATTACTATTGGACTCAATAAAAATAATAACTTTTTTCCAATAGTAATGGATCTATAGCCATTTACTATTGGACTCAATAAAAATAACAACTTTTTTCCAATAGTTATCCAGCTATAGCCATTACATCAGCAGCTGATTTAGTGTGGATGAAAATGGCCAGGCAACCTATTCTTGTATTGAAAATTCAAGTTCTTACAACCGTACAATTTTTCCCAAACAAGCCTACATATCCATGAAGTAAGAAATTGCATTTTCAACATTGTGTTTGGTGAAATGAATTTTAATAGTTGTTGGGGGAGCTTCGTGAGACGCGAAACACCCAACACCCAATATAAGTAAATTTAGTGTGTTATTAAGTTAACACATAATACTTGAGAGTAGCTTGTCATATATATATATAGATTAAAAAATAATCCCAATATAGTTTAAATTATTTTTTTAATTTTAATATGAATTTCATATGATAAATTTTGATTTTTTTTCTATATTTTAAAAATCTGATTTAATAAGCATATATGTAAATAAATATTACTCTAATTTATTTTGTATAGTAAATGAAATTAGATTTTTAAAATTAGGTGGTAAGTATTCTATAAAAACGTTTAATTAAAAATTACATTTTCTCAAAAAAAATAAATTTTATTTAATAAAATGATATACAAATTTCCTACTAACCTCAAATAACAATAATATAAGTATCAAATAACTAAAAATAATAAAATACTACTACAAAAGATTCAAATATAAAAACCTTTTAGTATCATGCAAAAATTAATTGTCATAAACAAATTAATATTTACATAACAACAATTAATCAAGTTCAATTTCTAAAGGTATAAGGTACAAAATTTTTGACAAACAAATTATACATATTAGGAAACTGATGCAGTTTTTAAAAATATTTACTAATTGCACTTCGTTTATTTAAACATAAGAATTAAAATAAATTATAAAATTATTGTTGATTTTTATTTAGTTCTTAGTATATTTGATTTGAAATTATAAAAATGACCTAAGTTGTTTGGCTTAGCCATATGTACTATGAGTATATAAGTTGTTTGGCTTAGCCATATATACTTTGACATAGTTATAATGAATATTTTTTATGATTTTCTATTGTAATGTAAATTTATTATTGAAAATTATCCTTATATTTATAAACTTGCTTTTTTACTAACAAATTTTCACTAGACACTTTTTCTAAATAAAATTGTGACAAGCACAAAAAGGCTGAGAACTACATAAAGACACTATTTTGTCAAATACTTTCCAAAATTCAAGTCCATTATTATTGCAAAATGAATAAAGATGATAGTTCATAAATTATTTTAAGAGTTTTCTTTTTTTGAATAAAAGTATAAACTAGTACTTGTTTCTCCCGGTGATTTGTAAATTTAAAAAATATTAATATTATATGATTAATAGAGTCATTAATTTTATGGTAAGATGTATTTTACAATGTTTGTATTTTATTTTATTTGATTATATAATATGTATATTTTGTTAGGTGTTTAATTTATAAAACATTAAATTTTACTTAGTTATGGTATAAGTGTTAAAGTTAGATGCACTAATAATGCTTCTTGCACTTGTTTCTTTGCACCAGGTTGAGAAGAAAGTGTGTGAATATTTTCTCAAATGGAGGTACTTTTCCATTGTTGGAGATTCCTATAGATAAACAGTTCTGGCCGATGACTCAAAATCCCATAGATGTTAATGCCTAGTATGTTTAATTGGAAGCCCAGTGCCAAGCAATCCCCAAAAGCTATAGAATAAGGACAAGGCACGTACAAATCGGAAGTAACTGACAGATATACGCTACTTAATCTTCCTGGGTTCAAGTCAACTGACGACTAAGAGTTAAAATACCTAATATAAAGATTGGTTCAAGTTTGCTATTTTGATACACAATCATATATACAATTACTAAGTTCTTCAACTCTTACAATTTCCCTTAATTTTTATTTTCTCTAGACTACGTTTTTAGTATGATTTTTGTTTGATTTATTTCAAAGTCCTGGTGAATAAGCTGCTTTAAAGATGATTTGTGGTATATATCATTTGCACCTCTGCTCTTCTGCACCATTTATATATGTTGAAATCTCTATATATTTGTGTGCAGATATTTATTATTTTTAAATTTTTATTTCAGTAATATTTTCTCAATTTTGTATGTCAGTCCACTTAATTTGTAAATTAAAATTTTTACAATCTTGTGTAAATTGAATTTTGGTGGTGCTTTTGTTTCTATATGGATTAAATGATCATACATATTGAATTGAATAATCAATAAATATAGAGTATTTATTTAGTTTGTACTTTAGGTAGATTTTACTTAAAGTTAGCTTTTAAAAATGAGACTTTGGATTATTTAAATTTTATTTTGGTTTATATTTGAATGTTATTTTTGTTTATGTGTGTAGTCAATGAAAGCTAAGTAGATTTTTTTATTTATGTTAATGTTTAATTTTTAATACACACTACACATTTTAAATGAAGGTTAATTCTTTTATCTTTCTTTATGTTAAACAATTGTGGTATATTAAGATATGGTAAATAATAGGTGTTAAATATAAAACTCTGTACTAGTAATATGGTATTGTGCTCCAAGTCGATGTTTTTAGGTGAAGGGCAGGTTCACATACAACATGAGCAACAACAAAATATGGGATTTCAGGGTCTCAATCCACATGTTGCTGCTGACCCAGTTTGCCGGAATTCGTGGGTGATGTGAAGAGGACATTGGTGGAGCTGCAGGGGCTTATTGCTGCTGGTGGACTTGGAGCTTTAATGGGTGGTGCTGGTGAGGCCTATTTATCGGTCAACCGTCTATGCATTATGCTCTGGTAGGTTTGTTTCCGTAATTTGATTTGTCATTGTTTTCTATAGTTATATTAGGTTTTTTGGGTATGTCAACACTTATAGTTCATTTAGTTTATTTTATTGTATTGTTATGATCATATGTTTAGTGTTGTATACATGGTTTTTAAAAGTTTTAACACTGCTGTGTGATACTAAAGAAATATTTTTAACTTATATCTTTAATTATACAATTGTAATGTCTAGTTCATTGTTGGGTGATCAAACATTATTTACATGATATCAAGTCAACAAGTCTGCTCTTCCACTTGTTAATTTGACGATTATTTTGTAAAAATTTGCGTCAGTGCATAAAAATAACATAAATTCCGACAAATTGCCCGAAATAGATTAAATGGCCCGAATTAGTACATTAAAAAAATTATCTATCTTTGTTGATGTTAAAGGATTGTGGTATATTAAAATTTGATAAAGAATAAGTGTTAATTATAAAACTCAAGACCGACCTACTCTCTACTAGTAATACGCTATTGTGGGTTTGTTATGTAGTCCATGATCATGATCATGTATTTCTCAACAGTTCTTGGTTCCTAAAGCTAATTGTATTTTTGGGCTCATAGGGGATTACTCTTATTACATTGTTTTCCTATATCAATGGAGGCATCAGCTATCGTAATATTTTCCATCTTTGGCATTGCATAAGGCATTAGTTTAATTGATGCCTTTGTTATTGTAGATTTAAAAAATGTTAAATTTTTGTGGACATCTCGTTCTTGATAGAGTATATATTTATGTATATTTTAAAGGATTTTATTCTCATATTTATAATATTATATAATTAATTGTATATTATTAATTAGAGTTTAATGTTTTACGACAGAAAATAAAGAATTCCCAACTTTAGATGGAATTGGGCTTATTTGGACTTATTGGGATTTATTGGGCTACACGTGCATACATCACTGTTTGGGCCTTAACTTGAGTTCTAGACATCAGAATTGGGAGATCTTACCGCCCATACGAATCTAATAGAATTATCTACGGTTTAGAAGTGGTCCAACATAAAGAATCCAATTGGAGCAGCCCAGAATCAAGCGTGAAAGATACAAATTTTACATCAAAGTCCAATTTATTTTGGGAAAAGTATTGAAACTCTTTATTATATATTAGGTTTTATATATTGTATACAAAAAACCATAACATAACATAGTATAGAATAAAGTTAGTCATATTCTTGAGAGAATGGATTGAAGCATCTTGAGAGGGAGATTGGAAGAAGGAGTGAATGGATTCACCTAGATTCCAAAGAAACTTTAAAGTTATATTCTTCGTTCATCAATTCTTAAATTCATGGTTTGCGTTCCTAATATACATTTTGTTTATCATACCATGAGTAGTTAATTCATTAATCCAAGAGTTTGGTAGTATTCAGTTGACTTAATATATGTGTTTGATTATATTGTGATTTTTTTATTATTGTTAATTAGTCATTGAATACTTTATTCAATTAGAGGAGTACCTAACTTCTAATTGAATCTTTAGGAGTTATAACGAATCGGAAGAGGAGTTGTAATTCTAGTACGTGATATAATAGACACAATTTAAGTATTAGATCAGGAGATTGATATGAGAATTGTAAAACTTATGATTCTAGGTTTTTAATAATCCATAATTATATTTTGTATGTTAATGGGAATAGCGATCAATGGATATTTGTAGGCACTATAATCTACCTTGGGAGAAGATTTTATAAACCGTAGAAGAATTGTTTTTAACAAAAAAATAACACAAATTAGACATTCATGATAGCCATTGAACAAGCCTTATTCTTGGATTGTTTCTATCATATATCTTATATAACTTTTATTTGTTTATTAGACTAAAATAATGAATAGTTAAAAAACCCACAAAATTAATATCCACACTTCTGAATTGTAAGAGAAAAAAGACTTAAAATTGGTGTTGATATCAGTCCTTCCCCGATAACGAACTTCTAAAAATACACTTCAACAAATTGGCTCCACTGCCGAGGAAGGGAGCATATTGATTTTGAGTTATTTGTTTCTTGTAGTATGGATTTTTTTCTTTGCATATAGTTTCTTCCATCTTTTTGTTTTTCTTTGGTGTGTCTACAGGTTTCTTTGAGGTAGACAACATACAGTTTTGAGTTGAGGAGATGACATGAATAACAATTTTGGTTGGGATAACGCTCAAGATTTCATCAATAATCAAGAATGATATCAAAGTTTTTATTCTTTTCAGGATTTTAATGGGTATCAGGTGAACTGGTTCAATTGTTACAACTCATATTATACTCCATACCCTTCTAGCACATATTTTTCATATGTATTCAATAGGTTGGTACAATGAGAATGCTAAAAAGAAATGGTTTATTAAGGAAGTTCAACTTGTGAAGCATGATGGTTGTCTTCAAGTTCCTCCTTATGTCAATTTTCCAACGATCCATGATTCTTGTTTAGAAATTGATGATAATTTTGTGTTTGATGAGACTACTTGTTCAGTTGACTATAGTCCCATGTGTGATAATGATAATTTGGATGCAGTTGAAATTATACCAATTTTAGAGAATGTTATTGAGTTTAAAAAATTGGTAGACGAGGTAAATAGCGATGAGTGTCCAATTAAAATTGGGGAGAAATTTAAGATTGATAAAATTAAAAGTCTTGCTTATGAATATAAAGATCCAATTTGGGAGGAGTTTATGAGTCGCACTTATGATGATTATTCTGACGACTTTTCTAGTTATTTTGATTTTTTGAGGTCTCTTATGCAAGTGAGGATCATAAAAATTTTCTTATATTTTTGTGGATCAAAGGTATGTTTGCACATTATAATTATATTAATGATTCATAGTTATGTGCATTTATTAACTTTTTCACCAGATTGATAATGTTAGTTGCATGTACAAGTCAAGCTAATGATATTAAAGAAACGCTCCTTGGGAGACAACCTAAGATGTTAATTGTCAAATTATAGTCATAAATTAACCATAATTATGTATATCTATTAATATTAAGTTGTTGGATTGTGCAGATGAAAGAAAATTTAGTGATTTACAAAATCAGCAACATTCTCAAGGCTTTTATCAGCATTCTGAAGGACTTTAGCAAAACAGAAGCATTCTCAAGGCCTTTACCAGTATTCTCAAGGGCTTGACCCCTATTCTAAAGGCCTTGATCTCTTGTTCTTTTAAAAAAAAGTTTTATGTACATTATTTATGTTACTTGTTCATATATATATATATATATATTATGTACATTATTTATTAGTTTTATTATTCTTAGATTATTATTATTACTATTATTATTATTATTATTATTGTTGTTATTTTATTACTTTTACATGTATTTGTACATTATTTTCTAGTTTACTAAAACATATATTATGTAGACTTTTTTGTATATTTATATATGTATATATATAACTAATATGTAAAATATTATATACATTTATTTTTTTATTCAGATTTTTTTCTTAGGATACTATGTATAAGTAAAAACAACAAAACAAAACAGAGGAACATAGAGCGGGGTTTTGAAACAGCGAGTAAAAACATCTGGTTTGAGTGTGAAAAACTATGTGTCATTTGATCAACGAGGAGGCTCTGCTACTTCAAATTCGATGCTTATTTTGCACATGTGGGTTTCATCCCACCATCTCGACGGTGATCTTCGTCATGGTAGTCTTCTTATTTTTCTTTCATTATGTATGGTCTTTATTGTATAGTAAAATATTTCTATGTTATTATGGGATGATGATTATTGTTCCTTTGGGACAAGAAACATGCTATATTGGGGGTGTGTTTAGGTGTGTGAGTTATATGGTGATGTATTAGTAGTAAAAAAAATAAATAAATTAAACAATAAATTGCATTGTACCATGTAGGTGCATTGCATTGCATATCATATCATGATTTCATTTTAGTAGTAGTCCAAGTCAGTGACCGATGATGTTAATATGTGTAGCTTATTTTTTACTAGTTCTTTCTAAGATCACGTTTTAATGATGTTACATGCGTAGTATCACAAGTGCAAAATTTATTCTTGACACGACTCATTATGCTCTAGAACTAATACTCAGATATCCTTATTTCGTGAGGGGTATCCTCTTGTTGATTATTAGAATTTTGACTATTCCCTTTTGAGCTTCGTATGTAAACGCTTAAGTTTGAGGGAAGCAGTGGGGTGTACATGTCTTTAAGTCTAAGGGGACTTTGTGCCTAGTAAATGAAAGCCTTATATGGTTTGGGATTGTTGACCCAACACTCGCTATATGGGTATTAGTGTCTTGACCATTGCACAATTTAATAAGCCACTTAAATATTTACGAGTGTACAATATGGTTTGCAAAGTTTTTTGGCGATCGTAACTCACTTACACTTAAGAGCCACCCAAACTTTAGACCGAGCTTGTGAAGTCTTACGGCGGTCGTAACTCACTTGCACTGAGGAGCCACCTAACATTAGGCTGAGCATAAAAAACCATATATAGTTATATAGTAGTATCGTATCAATACATACGTACTTGTGTCCGTTATGTGGTCATAGTGTGGTGTGAGTGTGATGTGTCTAAACTTGTTACATATTCTGAAGGTAATATCTGACTTGGTATAAACTATTACATTTGAGATCCTTTGTATAGTATATCAAATAGGTGCATTCATGTAGTTTCACATTTCATAGATTAAATGGAATTTTTGTGGGTACATTCACTATAGACCCTCACGAGACCTTACTCGTCCACTAGGGCTACCCTGGTGTTTAAAAGGATTATTGCATATGCCAAATGCAACCGTGATCACCTTACGAAAGTGGTATTAGTTAGTAGTTTACTATATGAGTTTGCACGAGGACGTGCAAAATACTAAGTGTGGGGATATTTGATAGAATATATATTTATATATATATTTAAGGATTTTATTCTTATATTAATAATATTATATCATTAATTAGATAATATTAATTAGAGTTTAATTTTTTATGACAGAAAATAGAGAATTCCCATCTTTAGATGGAATTGGGCTTATTTGGACTTAAATGATAAGGAAATTCGGATTTATTGGGTTGCACGCGCATACATCACTGTTTGGGCCTTAACTTGAGTTCTAGAAATCAGAATTCAGAGATCTTACAGCTCATGCGAAGCTAATAGAATTATCTACGGTTTAGAAGTTGTCCATCATCAAGTATCCAAATGGAGTAGCCCAGAATCAGGCCTGAAAGATAGGCTACGAATTTTACAACAAAGTCCAATTTATTTTGGGAAAAGCATTGAAACTCTTTATTATATATTTGGTTTTATATATTTTATACAAAAAACCATAACCTAATATAGTATAGAATAAATTTAGCCATATTCTTGAGAGAAGCGATAGAAGCATCTAGAGAGGGAGATTGGAAGAAGGAGTGAAGGGATTGATCAAGATTCCGAAGGAACTTTAAAGTTATATTCTTTGTGCATCAATTCTTAAACTCATGGTTAGTGTTCTTAATATATATTTTTTTTATCTTATCATGAGTAGCTAATTCATTAATCCAAGAGTTTGGTAGTATTTAGTTGGCCTAAAATGTGTGTTTGATTATATTGTAATTTTTTTATTATTGTTAATCTGTCATTGAACACTTAATATAATTAGAGGAGTATCTAACTTCTAATTGAATCTTTAGGAGTTACAACGAATCAAGAGACGAGTTGTAATTCTAGTACATGATATAATAGATACAATTTAAGTATTAGATCAGGAGATTGATATAAGAATTGTGAAACTTATAATTCTTGGGTTTTAATAGTCTATAATTGTATTTTTTATGACCATGGGAGTGGCGTTCAATCACTACAAGAAAAAAGTCCATAGACATCGGTTTTTGGCCGATGTCTATGCTGTTTGGCAATCGATGTTGATGTCGGTGATGTCTATTCTAGACATCGGCCATAATACGATTTCTTTACTGGCTTAGACATGGTTTCTCGAAAAAACTGATGTCCATGCATTATTTTTTTACAAAAAATGTTAGAAATAAATAATTTAATAAATAAATTACACTTATTACAGTAGATTAAACATATAATGAGCTATGTGTTTTACCACATAAACATCATATATTTTCTTTTAGGTTATGTAAAATCAGATATTAAACATCGATTTATTCAATAAAAGGCGATGTCTATAGTTGCACATAGACATCAATTATATCCCAAACAAAGTGATGTCTATGTTCAATTTACACTTCAATATGTCTATCTTTGACATCAGTTTTTTTTATCAAAAATGATGTACATTAACTTTTTTGACATCAATTTTTCTTCTTTAAAAGTGATGTACAATTATTTTTTGACACCAGTATTAATTCATTAAAATGCGTGTTTGCATCTTAGTATTTCAGCACTATTTCTATTTTTGAAGTTATCAACTTGTTAAGGCATGAAAGGTTATCAACTTCATGAATAAATGACACTAGGATTGGCCAATAAACACTCCTACAGTAAAGTAAGTGCAGCATATATGGCATTAACTTACAAGATAATGCATGTTCTAGAGCCATTATCTTGAAGGCAACAAGTTTTCTTAGCCTCTGCATTTTACCTGGATCAACATAATCTACAAAATGAACAAGTATGAGAAATAATAGTCTACATTAAATCAGCTCTAAGTACTACAAGGAAGCAGGTAGCTATTTAATCTTATTTTGTTTAAATAATTAAGATTCATCTTCCTACAAGTTTGAACTAAAGAAAACTAGGTTAGTACCATGAGAAAAGGAAACCAACTAACATACTAGGTTTGTACCAATAATAACTGAGAAGAAACTAAGTAGCTATCTAGGTACTTATTGCTTCTTACAACAGGTAAATATTCTAGACAAAAAAACCCTCAAGTATTTTTCATTATACATGTCAGTGTATACAGCAGAAAAGAATAACAAGATAAAAACAGAGAGTCCAGCTACCCTTCACCACTTTGTATAACTACCACACGATGCAGGTACACATCTGCATACTAGGGCATCTGTAATTTTCTTGCAATGGTTCATGAGACTTACCCTCTCTGCAATGCTTCGCGGATGACTAGCAAAGCCTCTTTTATGCCCGAATTTTACATGGAATGGAGTCTTGCTGAAACTACAGAAAATTCTCCATTGTTGCCATTTCAGCAGAAGTGATTGGCAAGCTCAGTTGGTGAACTAAACCGGATGTGTAATTGTTCAAATCATCATTCTAGTACACCAGGAAAAGAAAGTAATTCAAGTGACTAACAAGAATAAATAAATAGTAAATAAACACCGTTCACATACCTGCTTGTCCATTCCAATCATATTGGATAACATCTTCACTTCACCATCTCTGTTTCTGTTTAAGCTGTTGCTGGTAGGACCATTGTGTAAATTAGAGACGTAGCCCTATTGGAATTTCCTCAATTATATCCATTGGCTAAGTATGAATCATTTACATTAACACGACTCAGAGGCATGAACCTCGAGTGAGATGAAGACCCAGATGAGAAATTCATATGATCACCCAACCTATTCATTGGGGAGCTTAATCATGTATTAGTCTTATTATAAGATCTGAAGTTTCACACATCATTCATCCCCGAGAATCCTGTTAATAAGCATCAGGTTCTTAGCAGCCCATACAGAATCATTGCAACAATAATACAGAAATCACAATACTGAAAGTAGTATCCATATTTAAGTTTTAACTAATAACATGTTATTTTAGGACATATAAAAGACTCAACCAAAACTAAACTAGGTCATAATGTTCAAAAAAAAATTTGTTTTTTAACCTAGAGAGCATGGCACATACATCTGTTTCAACTTTCCACAAAATTAAAGCAAAATGAGTTATTTTAAATATAAATATGTGATAAATCATTAATCAGTAACGACCTTTTGCAGGAAAGATCCAGCAGACCAGCACAAACAAGCTTTTAGATGTTCATTCCTCTAGATCCAAAGTAAAAGGCAAGTAAAAGGTCATAATATAAAACCAAAATAAACAAAAAGATCACAGATTGGATCAGTTTTCTTTCACATGTACTTAAACTATCACATACATATGTAGTTCCTTATTTATGCAACCATTCAAAATTATTCTAGTAAATCTAAAGCTCATCATCAGATATAAAATTTGAAATAGCAGATAAATAATAAGAGGCAGTGATGTACCAATACTAATATCATCTTCGGAAACGTCAAATCTATTAAACATACTCAAATAAGTAAATTAGGGTTATAATTTCAAAAAAAAACAAATTTAAAATATTTAGGGTTTCGATTTTAAAAAACCCCAATTAAAAACTACTCGCAGAGAAGACCATATTTCAAAATAACATAGTAAATTCACTTACCAATTCGAGTTTCTAAAATGATAACCAATTAGAGAAGATCATAATTCAAGCTTATCCTCTTACCAGCTTAGCATAGAAAAACGGAGAGAGATGGTGGAGATGATGGTGGTGAGCAGAGCGGCGGTGATGTTTGTGAGTGGGGGTGGTGAGTGGTGGAGATGATGATGGTGGGGTGAGGGAGTCGGGGCGAGAGAGTCGGATGAGAGAGAGAGCTTGTGTGTTCATTTTTTTTAGTTTTTAGTTTTTTTAGTTATATGTCTCGTGGGGGAAAAACAAAAAGCGGGGGAAAAACAAAATGCTGGGGAGAATATTTGCCAAGGGGGAAATTTTTTTGGCTAAGGTGGAAACGAAAATAAAGTGGGCGGGGAGTGAATATTTTTTTTGCAAGTTTAGACATCAGTTTTAAAATAACCGATATTTTAAAACAACATAGACATCATAAAAACACGGGATGATGTTATTAATTCTTTTAACATCAACGACCTCAGTAACTCATGTCTAATGTGTGACGTCTATTTGACTTTTTCTTGTACTGAATGGATAGTTGTAGGCACTATAATCTACCTTGGGAGAGTATTTTATAAATATTACAAGGATTGTTTTTAACAAAAAAATAACACAAATTAGACATTCATGATAGCCATTGACAACCCTTATTCTTGGATTGTTTGTCTCATATATCTTATATAACTTTTATTTGTTTATTAGATTAAAATAGTGAATAGTTAAGAAACCCACAAAATTATTATCCACACTTATGAATTGTGTGAAAGTCACTGAAAAAGAGAATAAAACCATCATCGGTATAAAACATTTTTGTAAATAAATGGTATTCTGTAAAAATCTGGGTTAAATGCTTTTGTATAAAACTCTTATGCACAATCATTTAGAAAAAAACATGAATAAAAGAAACCGTAGTTTGAGGAGGCGTGGAACAAATATTTGAAAAAATTAGAAACTATTTTTTCTTAAGGGTGCTGGTAAACCGTTATGTATATAAACTGGTTCTTATTTTTAAACTATTGTTCTTTCATCTTAAAACAAGTGTGGTGATAATGGTTCATATTTTTAAACTGCTATGTGTAATAAATTAAAATAAAGGTGATTTTATAAAATTGTTGTTATTAAGTATTGAGAGAATGGTTTAAATTTTTAAACCGTTGTCTCTTTCTTTCTTAAACAAGTGTTCATCGACCATTGTGTTAAGTTGCTTCTAGTAACAGTTTAGTGTTATGTGCATTAAGGTGGCAATGCAGTGTTTTGAATTAGTTTGGGTTAGTCTTGGTTGTTGCTAAAATAGAGGAAATAATGGAGATGCCCACGTTTTGAGTAGTTCCCTAGTTATTATGAGTAGTAGTAGTTTCTTTCTTTATATAATTGTGTTATTTTGAGAAATGGATATGAGAAAATTATCCCAACTCTCCCTCTACATTCTTCTACTTTCTCTCTTATTTCTTGGTTATTGGAACAATCGTTGATGCCACCATATCAGTGGTATCAGAGGGGTCTTGATCCGATGGAGACACGTAAATAATCTTTTGAACATTTCCAGCAAAGTACTAATGAGGCGCTTGAAAAACTTACTACTATGTTCCACCAATTGATGACTGATGTCCAGACCATTAAAGAGAAGGATATAGCCTCACCTTCTGGGTCCGGCCAAGGTAACAACATCAGAAAGGAAATAAAACCTTACCTGAAGAGCCATTTTCCCCAATTCAGTGGTGATGATCCTACGGGGTGGGTTAACCAGGCTAAAAAATAGTTTTTGTTCCAAAATGTAACATATGGTGACCGCGTCAGCTTGTCTTCGTTTTATCTTGACGATATAGCCTTACAGTGGCACAAATAGTTTGCAAAGATAAGGGGTCGATGACATGGGCAGAGTTTACCAAGGCACTGTTGATTAGGTTTGGGCCGACCGAGTATGATGATCCTTCGGAGTCCTTACACCGGCTCAAGATGAAGTGTATCTTTGGTGGCATTTGCCCTTATGGACATCCACCTGTACGTATTCAATGAAGAAATTCTTTAAAAAGTACCTACAAAAAATATATGAGTAAATATCTCTTATCATCTTCTCAAAATTATGGAGAATCCCATGTTTTCCTTCTCCTGGGGATTCCATATTTTCCTTGGTGATGACAAGCCTTTTGCCATGGTCAAGCCCTTTCCATACCTTGAGCAAGGCAAGCTTCTTTTGTTTTGCTTAAACTACACATACTTTGCACCTTAAAACATAATTATTTATTTTTACCCCAATTTGAACTAAAATGACCGTCTTGAGGGGGGAAGATGCACTACCAAATTTTAGTTATAACACAACATCAAATTATAATTATAAATATATGAACAAATTTTGAACATTAAAATCTTCAAATTTTAATATCAAAGTAAATTTTTTAAATAAATAAATATTATAATGAGTAGTTTTAAAACAAATATTAATATTTTTACAGATCCGTAAATAAAATAAATATCTTCAATTTTTTCAGGTAAATATAAAAATTTATTTTATCCTTATAACTTAAGGAATATAGTTTTTTTAAATGTAACAAATTATTTTTTGTTTAAAAAAACAAGAAAGAAAAAAAGTTGTCAGATTTATGGAAAATTCTATCAAATTAGTTGTTACACTAAATTTAAAAATCTATTAAATGTATTTCAGTAAATATAAATAATTAGAATTTGGAGACGAAGATCACGAGGGCATGAAAATTCAAAATTATAACGGACAAATTTATTTAATACAAACATGCACAAGTATAAATAATTTTGAAAATTGTAGTCTTGAATAATAATGAAATTTAATTTTAGTTACTATTACCAATGTTAACCTCAACAATTAAAATTATATTATAGTAAACGAAAAAATATATCAATAATTTTAATAGGTCAAAATATAATAATTTAATATTAAAAAATTATAAATAAATAAAATATAGAATAGAGAGTATAAATTTTAATTTAAATAGATGATGAACAAATCTTGCTAAGGAAATAACAAGTTTAAGAATACAAGAATTGAGTGTAGATAGAACTGTAGGTAAATTTATTTGTTCTTTTTGAGTGAATTGGCCAATACCATCACAAAAGAGCCCAACTTATAACACATCCTAATTCTTATTAGTATACTTACCTAATCTTAATCTAAGCCCAATATATTTTAAATTGGACCTAACATCTAATTCCAACAAGCAACTCAAAACCCTAAATTTTTTCACAGTATGGGTTTCTCCTGTATATGAAGCCTCAGTTCAACCCAGCCCTAAAAAATCTTCATTTCAATACGCTAATCCTCTCCTAAATGGCTTGTGCAGCACATCTACCAGACTTTCTGGTTCATTACCCAATTTTGTGATAAATCCGAGGATTGTTTACATCTTATATATTGATAAAAGTGTCTTATTAAGTGTGAATTATAATATAATCTTGTAATCCTTTAAAAGTTGTTTATTGATGCACTAATAATTTTGTGTTCCCTCAACACTAATTTTACCTTTATAAGGTATATGTTTTCCCATCTTGATCTAGAAGTCACGTAATAAGAAAAGTTAATAAGAACCTAGCTTATTATATGAGTTAGTGAGAATTGAAAGTAATCACCACTTTTTATATATTATTATGAACCTTTTGTAATGCTTAATTTCTTATATTCACTAAACATATGAGGTTCCACATCTAGATGATACCAATTTTAAGTTTTTGCTTCTTGGTGTTTCTCATGTTGTAATGGTTATAATGGATTTTTTTAATAAACTAAAGTTTATAGAAACCATCACAAATTTCCTAACAAGAATTGTACAACCTAGTACTTTGTAGATTTTTCTTAAATTTTTTATTAAGTAAAGGAAATTCATGGCCGAAATTAATTATGTGAATTATTAAGCATAAGCCATGCCTAAACTTATGTATTGAATTCATTCTATGGATAATGTTCAAAACTAGATGAATAATATGCCTACAATTGTGGTGTGGCCATATATAGTTAGATTAGTTTTTGTGAATACTATCAAGTTATTTATCCTCTTTTAGACAATTCTCTTATGAAAAATTAATCTTAATTCATATATAATTTTGTTTTCAAGATATGGATTGAATCCGAAGAAATGGGTAAAAAAATGGAAAGATCGATTCAAAAATTAGGTGATTTGGGTGTTATAAACCACCTTGAAAATATTACCTTGTAATAAACTAATCCAATTTTTTTAGTCTATTAAACTGATTTTAAACATTTTTTTCCAAAATTTCTTACATATGTTATCAAATGTTTGTATAGACAATGAGAAAATGGTGGGGAAATTTACATTCCAAACTTCACCAGTGTTCTCTATTCTATTCATATAGGTAATATACGTTCAAATTTATTTGATTGCAAAATATTTCATTCTTATTTTCATTCACTATTCATTTATATGATATATTTTGTCTTCACCTCTATATTAAATGCACACTTAGATGGGTGAATAGATGTTATTTTTGGCTAACATCGATTGTCAAATATTATCAAATAATTGTCAATCTGTCGAGAAAACATTTTATTACGGTCTATTAATTATATGCTTTCAAAGAGCACAGGATCGTTATGCAACCAGAATATAAGTAACAACAAATAAAACAAAACAATGAAATTTAGGCAAGTTGGACCATGTTGCCTAATGGGCTACGTCGTTGTATTTTCAAAGAGAATATATCATTAATCACTGAATTGATACGATCACAAGATTCAAATCACGATCATAAGATTCAAAAATTTATAACTGATATTAACTTGCTCATAATCGTGTTACGTTAATCAAATTATCTCCGCAAATTATACTATTTAATTACAACCTTTTATAGCACACTAATTCCCTTAGTCCTCTTTTCCCAAACTTCCTACTCTCTAATAACAATTGTGCACCTTAAAAAATACAAGTTACTTGAAAAGTACAACTCAACTAATAAACTCAATTACAAATACACATATATGATTAATGCTAGAACATAATATGAAATCATATTCAACAAATGCATAATTATATTTTCATAAAGCTATGATGTATACTCGAGGGTACTTCGTAAAATGAGTATATACACTAGTATATATAGAATACGTTAACTATAAAATATTAAATAACCCACAACGGTCTTCAACTGAATCAACGTTTGAAAGTTTACACTTTGGTTTGTTTAATATCCTGGATAAATAGAAAGTATAGTACAATCCTAAATGATCTCCTTGAAGATAATAAATGATATTTATCTTATTGTCTTTTCATACAAAATATGTGAGCTAGTTTTCAATCATCACCAAGATGTTATGTAAAATATGAGCCTATATTATAAATGATTTAAAATTTAATTATGTTTTCTTCAGTACAAGGTTAGTATAAAACTAACCAATAAATATGAATCATTTACATGTAAAATACCCCATTCTACAAGTATATCTTTCTCACCCCTCTCCCTGTCTCCTCAACAAAAAAAGCAGGGACCTCTTAGTTTCTGAAATAGGATTTGAAGGATGGCAAGGCAACCGTGGATGAGAAAATGGTACAGGTAGCCCTCACAGCGATATACAAGGTGTTCCAGAGGGTAAATAATTGACCATTACTGAGAAAGAAACTTTTAAGAAAGCCTGGGAAGTGATTAAAACAATGTGTATGGGAGCATAATAAGTAAAGAAAGCAAAATTTCCAACATTACGGGGAGAGATTGAATCCCTAATCATGAAGGAAATAGGTCAAGTAAATGATTTTTGTATGAAGTTGAGCGGAATAGTGATCAACATACGGGTACTTAGAGAAACAATGGAAGAATCGAGTGAAGTTGGAAAGATCTTATGAGTGGTACCTGATAAGTTTCTTTAAATAACATAAAATGTCAAACAATTTGGAGATATGAAAGTATTGAAAATTGAGGAAGTGGTGGGTCATTTCAAAGTTGTTCAAGAGAGGATGAATGGAAAGTCTGAGAGTGTATGCAGATAAAATGTTCTAATACAAGAAGAATTTGCAAAGAGGACAAACATTATTGGGTTGACAACATTCCAGAATCAAAAATCTAGAATTGGTCATAGATTCTATAAGAGAGGAAGAAACAACCCTCGAAATAGCAGAGTTTACAGAGGTCGTCAATAATAATAAAGTAAGAATGAGGGAAACAACAAGAGTCTTAACACGACTCGTGACAGTAACATGATGAAGTTTTTTACTTATAATATGTATGGCCACTATGCAACAGAGCGCGTGAAGGTATGACTTCAAAATGAGAAAAGTAAGGAGCTTGAGTCCAACCTCAACCAATTCGAAGATGATGAACCGACTTCATTGTTGACTAGATGTGATCAAAATGGAGGTGATATTGTATTATTAAATAAAGGGAAGGGTGTTCCAAGTTTTTTCCATAAGGGAGAAATCGAATCAGACATAAATATGTGGAACTTGGATAGCACCTCCAGTAATCACATGATTGGGCGTCGTGAAAAAATCAGCAAATTGAATGTGACCGATATTGAAAAGGTTCATTTTGGTGATGGACCTATTGTCAATATTGAAGGAAAATGTGTAATCAGATTCAAGTAAATATGAAGATGAACACACACTTAAAGAGGTATATTTCATTCCAATGATGTGTAACAATATTATAACTTAGGGAAACTATCAGATGAAGGCAGCAAGGTGGTGCTAACCAGACAATACTTATTGGTTTATGATAATTGTTGTAAATTTTTATTATAGGTGCATAGGTCGGTAAACATATTGTACAAAATTGTCATCAAATAGTGCAATTATCAGATCATTCACGTACATTCAGGATTTATGGCAGGAATGAAGTAGATCTGATACATGATGATCTATGTGGCCTGATATCTCCACCAATTTTCACCAAAAATAGGTATGTATTTTTTATGGTCGATGATTACAATCGTGCAATGCGGGTTTTTATATTAAAAACTAAAGATCATGCACTAGAAGTGCGTACTTGCTGAAAGGAAGAAAATAATATGATTAAAACATTAACGAAGGACATATATAAGGAGTTCACATCGAAGGACATTGAAGATTTTGTGTAAGAGATGGTATAAAGAGACATTTGACTACACCCTAAACTTCACAACAAAATGGGGTCGTAGGAAGGCAAAATAGGATAGTAATCGCAATGACTAGGAGTTTTGTAAAAGAGAAAAATATATTAGCTATAATGTGGGTATAGGTTGTGAGGAATTTGGTTAATATTTTAAACCATCTACCAATAAAGGCCTTGACTGAAGAGACTTCTTATGAAGCTTGGACATGTACTAAACCTAAATTCGATTATGTACATATTTTTATATGTTTAGCACTTGTCAAGGTTTCGAATGTTTATATGGAAAAACTTGATGCCAGAAGTATGACTATGATTTATATTTGAAAGGAACCTAGAACAAAGGCTCACGGGTTATAGAGCCCAAATATGGGAAGGCTATATGTCAGTTGAGATGTTATATTTGAGGATGAAAAAGGGTGGAACTCGTAGTATTCTGAGATGCTAGTTAATCGTTTCTTTGACACATTCATCATTATTGATTCAAAAAATTACACATATAAAGATAATGAGACGTAGATATTGTCACCTCATACATTGAACTCTTTGACTAATTCATTTCTAAATTATAAAAAAACTCCAGCGAACCCAAAAATTGATGGAACCGAAGAAATCGAGATTATGATGGAACCGAAGAAATCGAGATTTCAAATGAACTACTTCTGATGGGCTTCGTATAACTAAAGAAATTCATACAAGCATAGTTTTTTGTGAATATAATGAAGCTATAAAAATTGAGACTCACGCAATCGAGAAGAACATGACATTGGTGCTAACAGAAATGCCATGTTGGATGTAAACCTATCAGTCTAAAGTTGGTGTAAAAGATCAAGAAGGATGAAAATAATGATATAGGAAAATACGAGGTTAGAGTCCTGTCGAGTCGCTATATTTAGAAGTTGGGGATTGATTACGATGAAGTATATGTGCTTGTAACTTGGTTAGAAACTGTGAGATTATTTTTGGTGTTAGCAACAAAATTGGGTTGGCTTTTGCATCAATTGGATGTAACCCCATTGGTCAGCTATAAAACAGGGTTGGCCGGTGCATCATTTGGCGATAGCTGGAAAACAGGGTTAATTGAAGGAAGTATACGTGACTAAACCCATTGGTTTTGAAAAGAAGAATGAAGAGCATAAGATATATGGTTGTTAAAAGTGATCTACTGACTTTTCCAATCACCTAGAGCATCGTATTTGCACTCTATGTATCTATGTGAAAACCCGGGTCAAATCATGGGCCCTTTTCAAAAACTGGGTCAAATCTCGATTCTGAGTCCAAAATAAGTTGAAGCCTACCTTCCCCAATGCAGCCAACAAGCAGTAGTAGTTCTTTGTCTTATAAACTAAACATAAGTCCCAACTCTCCTCGATGTGGAACTGAGGTGTTAAAAACTCCCCCACTTAAACTTCTGACATCCTCGTCAGGCCTGAACAGACAACCCATAGGACCAAGATCGTACCTCTCTAGCCATTATGGGATAATACCGGTTGGCTTCGTGTCCCCACCTCCGGACCTCTTACCATTGTGGGATAATACCCCTAGCCTTCGTGTCCCCACCTCCGACAACTTGACGAATCAAGCTTTCGAAAGTCGGTTCTGATACCATATGTGAAAACCCGGCTAAAATCCGAAGCCCTTTTCTAAAATCAGGTCAAGTCCCAATTTCGAGTCCGAAATAAGCTGAAGCCTATTGTCCCAAATGCAGCCAACTTGGGTAATGACTAGCCCAACACAGGCTCACAAAAGATCCTAATTTATTGGTGCAAGTAGTAGTACTTTATCTTATAAACTAAACATATGTCCGAAATCTAGTATTGGAAACATTTTGAGGTTTAAGAAGCAGATGGAAAGTGAGTTTGGTATGGGTGCTTAACAGAAGCGGGCATACCACATTGGTTTGGAGGTAAACCGAAAAAAGGTTCACAGGGATCAAGAAAATAGCTTACAGAAAAAAGATCTTGAAGAAGACGAACATTTTAAATTATAAAACAAATAGATATCATATAGATTCTATAGTACATATAGAAAATGATGAAGGTTGTAAATTAGTGGATTCCACATTGTAAAAAAGTATCATTGACGAGTCAAGGTACCTTATACATACCCTTCCATATATTTCATATTATATGGGGATTTAAAGAAGGTAAATGAATAGGCCTGCTAAGTTACATTACAACATTTTATAGAAGATTTTACGCAACATCAAGGACACTCCTAAATATGGATGGTTTATGGGTATATGTACAAGGAGCTGGGAATTATATGGTAAGTGGCTACTCGGATAGTGATCATGCATGAAGTGTGGATGAAAAAAAATTACATCTCATATGGCATTCTACTTGAATAAAAATTCATCACATGAATGTCGGAGGAATAGAGATGTGTTGCTTTGTCTTCCTGCGATGCCGAATTTATGGCGGCAACGACAACAACCACACAACATATTTGGTTGCAGAACTTGTTTAAGTATGTGATTGATGTGTCTAAAGGCCATGTTATTATATATATGGATATATTACCGATAAAAATGGGTAAAATAATCATACATTTGCAAGGTATATGCTGACTGCCGAAAACCTCAAGAGGTGCCTCATGGCATGGCTCCATCTGTTGTCCAGCTAGGTTCATCTTGGTATATGTCCGATAAAATAAGATATTGGCCGAACTCCTTCTGTCCACTAAAGCTTTCCATATCTTCTTTTTCCCGATAACAGGGTGGATTATCAACGAATATGCATGTGGGTATATGACATTCTTGTAGTTCCTCTTTGATTAAGAAAAGAGACATAGTCTGTCTAGTATAGGGATGCACTAGTATTAAATTTAAACTTCACAAGCGTACTATTTCCTGGAATTTTTACTTTGGAGTCCGACTGTGCTGCCTCCCAGAATCATCTTCACCTCTTCCCGATATCTCTCTTCGGGTACTTTATTCCTTGACTCAGAATTTTTACAAATTCATTGAGTTCTGAATCCTTGATCAATTTTTCAATTGACCTCTTCCAGTAAAAACATTCATCAGTATTATGCCACATTATCCTGATGGTCGTCATAGTACTTATTGCCATTCTTCTTGTGGTCGGCCATCTTCATTTTGGCTGGTTGCATTAAGTCTGGTTCGCCTTTGATTTCATAGAAAATTTCAAAGATCAGCGCGTTAAGAGGTGTAAACACAGTTAATTCTCTATTCCTTCTCCTTTCTGAGTTTCGATCTGTTTTCATCTTATCAATAACCCTATGATCGTTTCTTTAGTCTTTGTTGGATTCTCGTGAGTATTCGTAGCGGTATGACTGTCAGTTACGGTTATCTCTTAGGGGCTCCTTGTATCCCTCAAAAATCTCCATCTTCCTTCGAATGTTCTCACCCCTTAAATATATATCATTCATGCACTTTGGGGATAATCATAAAGAAACGACATGAGCCTTTTACCTTTGATCGGGTCCAGACCAGTGATCAGATATACCATGTCTTTATTCTTGTGGCATTGATGACGTGTGGCTGGTTGCTTTAGTGGTAGCTTTGGTTGTTTGGTTAGTCTTAATAGTGGCATTGGTAGTAGCATTGATGGTAGCTTAACTACCGATTGGTGGTGGAATAGCTGGTAGCATTATTTGTACCATAGGTTGTATATTGGGTAAATAATAGTAGTGGAAATGGTGGTGGCATGGCTTATAGCTTTAGTTGTGGTTTTGGCGGTGCTAGTGGTAGCATTGATACTAGTGCATTTAGTATCAGTGGTAGTTTTAGTTATGGCCTTGGTGGAAACAACTTACTTAGTAGAATTTGGGGTGTTGGTGGTGATATTGGCAGTAACTTTAGAAGTATTAAAATTGGTTGTAGCGGCGGTAAATTGGCTAGTGGTTTCAAATAGTAATGTTACAGATGAAATTAATGGTACTCAAATGATCACGGATAATGTATATAATTATATGAGTGTCGCTGGCTGTATTAGCATCGGTAGTGGTGAAAACCTTGATTGGTGTGTCATCGTTGGTAGTGTTGTCAATATCAATGGGGTTGCTGGTGACATTAATCAGCCTTACAGTGTTGACCATCTACCTTCATATCGGCATTAACATCAGCATAATTTTTAATTTTATTACTAGTCAAATATCACAACTAGCACCCCGAATATCACCACTAGCACCCCAAATTCTACTAAGTAAGTTCCTTCCACCAAGGACATAACTAAACTACCACCACCAATACTAAATCCACCAGTATCGTGGCTACCACTAGCACCGCCTGTGCCACAACTAAAGCTATGAGCCATGCCACAACCATTGTCACTACAAATATTAACCAATATACAACCAATGCTACCAATAAAGCTACCAGCCATTCCACCAGGTAAGCTACCAACAATGCCACTACCAATGCCACTACTAAGAATAACCAATATACCACCAACGCTACCACTAAAGCAACCAGGCATGCCAACATCAATGCCACTACTAAAGCTAGAAGCAACACTACCACCAATGCCACTACTAAGACTAACCATTATATTATCAATGTTACCACTAAAGTAACCACCCATGCCACCACCGATGCTATGCCACTACTAAGACTAACCAATTACCACCATTTCTACAACCTCTAATGTCATAATTAAAGTGACTATCAATTGAACTCCTTAAGTTAGCATGAATTTTAACACTAACACTAACAATACCACCACCAATTCTCCTACTAAGATTACTTGCTTCCAATGCCACCAATTATACTAATAAGACCACCATAACAAATGGCACCATCAATATCACTAAATCCACTACAATTATTACCACTTGTAGTGCCACCAATGTAACGAGTAAATATGCTAGTCCTGCTATCACCAATGCCACTACTAAGACTACCCAATATACCACTAATTCTACCATATGTAATTATTAAAGTTCCTACCAATGACACTACTTAAGTTAGCACAAACTTTACTATCAATAATGACACCACCAATTCAACTATTAAGATTAGGGCTACCAAGTGCCACCAATTGGAGGAGTAAATTACCACCACCTGTGCTACCGTGAAATATATTACTACTGGATTTAATAAAAATAACAACTTCTCTACATCTCCAAGTATTATATATATTAATTGGATGAAGATGTACAAGCATATATGTAAATAAATATTACTCTAATTTATTTTGTATGGTAAATGAAATTAGATTATAAAAATCACGTGTTAAGTATTGTATAAAAACGTTTAATTAAAAATTTCATTTTATCAAAAAAAAAAAAATTTACTGAGATGATATACAAATTTCCTACTAACCTCAAATAACAATAATATAAGTGCCAAATAACTAGACACATTTTCTAAAAAATTTAGTGACAAGCACAAAAAGGCTGAGAACTACATAAAGACATTGTTTTGTTAAATAATTAAAAAATTCAAGTCTATTATTATTGCAAAATGAATAAAGATGATACATTAAAAATTATTTTTCAAATTTTCTTTTTTAAATAAAAGTACAAATATTAAACTTTAATTAAAGAAAAATTAAAAAAATAAAACAAATACCTGTTTGCCCCGTCAGTTTGTAAATTTAAAAAAATATCTATGTTATATAATTAGTAGATTCATTAATTTCACGGTAAGATGTATTTTACAATGATAGTATTTTATTTTATTTTATTATATAATATGTATATTTTGTTAGGTGTTTAATTTATAAAACATTAATATGAAATTACTTATGGTATAAGTGTTAATTTTTTAAGAGGCTAGGCTATTAAAGTTATATGCACTAATAATGGTTCTTGCACTTGTTTCTTTGCACCAGGTTGACAAGAAAGTGTGTGAATATTTTCTCAAATGGAGCTACTTTCCCCTTGTTGGAAGCTGGTGTAGATATACACTTTACTATATGGGGCGATGACTCAAAAGCTCATAGATGTTAACCCGAAGTATGTTTAATTGGAAGCCCAGTCCATATGTTTAATTGGAAGCCCGGTCCGAAGGAAGCCCGAGAAGCTATAAAATAAGTACAAGGCATATCCGAATCAGAAGTAACGGACATATATGCCATGTTTGCCTTATCTTCTTGGGTTCACTCTGACCACTAAGAGTGGACAATACAAGTATAAAGATTGGTCCAAGTTTGCTATTTTGATACACAATCATATATACAATTACATATTCAACAACTGCTTGTACGTCCATATCTTACCTATAAAGACCATTTGCTGATTCTCACACTGGAGGTGAATCAGGGGGTCAAACCCTCGCATTCTTCTCTTTATAGGTCAAACTGAAGACTGTTCCAGTAGAAAATTGGTTCTAACATTTGGTGCCGTTTATGGGAATACGAGATTAAGTTCTGAGGTCATAGATGATGACAACAAAAAATGATGAACAAGGCCCTCATAGGTTTATTGATAAGAAAACGAACCCCTGAAAATAGCTTTGGTCACCCCTCGGAAATTGGAAGCTAATTTAATGAATAAGTCGACATCGTCCCTACACCTGAAGAACATGTAATGTTGAAAAAATTGAGGGCTTAGAGGGTTGCTAGTAAAAGTGGAAAATTATAAGAATGCGAAAAAGTAGAGAACGTAAAAGCCAAAAAATGGGATGCTGATACTTTGAAACTCAAAACAACAGAGCTACGAAGTGAAAAGCTAGAATTAGATTCAAAAGCGCTACGAGCCTCACTGGAAGAAATTGAAGAGGTCAAGGATTCTTGAAAAGAGAAACGAGCCCACACCAGGGAAGAAGGAGGACAAAGGCAGTATTGGCTTTGGACACTGAAAAGGACGAAGAAGAAGCTGTCTCTCCAACAAGAATATTAAGATTAAAGAAGTCCTTGTTTGGGGAAAAAACTATTAGTCATGAACTAGGGGTACTTGAAGATATTGAAGCCTATCGACCCCCAACAGGTGAAAAAAGGAAATTCTCGAAGATGACTAAGTTTAATGGGAAGGGAGACCTGGAAGACCATTATGAAAAATATGAGTTGTAGAAGACTGGAATGAGCCACAACCAGACAATGCTATGTAAGTTGTTTAATACCTATGTTAACGGGGGCATCATTATGGTAGAAGTGACTTCTCCCACATTCGATCAATTCTACGAGTTGTTGAAGGGGAAATTTATAAGGCATTACTCACACCTATGCCGAAGGGAGAAGGACACTGAAGCCCTCATACACCGTAGGCAAAGCACGAGCAAGTCTCTAGACGACTACCTAGACAGATTAAAGAAGGAAGTTGGTATGCTCACCAATTTGAACAAGACTAAAGCCATGGTATATCTGACCATCGGACTCGACCCGATCAAAGAAAAAACCTTGAATTATATATATAAGGGGTGAGAACATTTGAAGGAAGATGGAGATTTGAGAGGGATAGAAGGAGCGCCAAAGAGATAACCACAAATGACATTCAAGCCGCTATGAATACTCGTGAGGGTCCAACGAAGACCGAAGGGATGATCATAGGGTTAATGATAAGAAGTAAATAAATTGAGACTCGGAAAGGTGAAGAGATAAAGAATCAACTGCGTTTACACCACTTAATGCGCCGATCTTCCAAATTCTCCTTGAAATTAAAGCAAAACCAGGCTTCATCCGACTAAGCAAAATGAAGATGGCTGACCATAAGTACTATGACTACCATTATGATAAGGGGCATAATACTGATGAATGTTTTTACCTGAAGAGCCTGATTGAAAAAATGATCTAGGATGGAGAACTCAATGAATTTATAACAGACGTGAGACAAATAGAGAACCCGAAGAGAGATATCACGGAGAGGTGAAGATGATTTCGGGAGGCAGTACCTTCAGACCTGATAGTAAAATTCTAGGAAAAGGTACGTTCATCAAGGTAATAATTTATACCAGTTCATCCATGCTAAATAAAGTCTGCCTCTTATCTTCATCAAAGAGGGACTACGAATATGTCATATACCCCCATGAAGATTCGATGATAATTCACCCTATCTTGGTGAAAGAAGATATGGAAAGCATTAGTAGATGGAGGAAGTTCGGCCAATATCTTATTTCATCGGACGTATACCAAGATAAACCTAGCCGGACAACAGATGGAGCCATGCCATGAGGCACCTCTTGAAGTTTTCGGAAGACATCATATACCTTGTGAAGGTATGATTACTTTACCCGTTCTTACTGGTAAAACATCCATATATATTATCACAAGGCCTCTAGACACATCAATCACCTACTTGAATAAGTTCTTCAACCAAATACCTTATGTGGTTTTTATCATTGCCGCCATGAATTTGGCCTCGCATAAAGACAAAGTAACACACATATATTTCTCAGACACTCATGTTATGAATTTTTATTCAAGTGGAATGCCATATGAGATGTACTCTTTTTTCATCCAAGCTTCTTGCATGATCATTAATCGAGTAACCACTCAACATATAATTACCAGCTCCTTCTACATACACCCATAAACCATTCATATTTAGGAGTATCTTAAATGTTGCATAAAATCCTCTACATAACATTCTAGTGTAATTTATCAGGCATATCCATGTACAACGGGTTTGTATAGGGTACTTTAACTTTCCAATGATACTTTTGTACAATATGGACTCCACTAATTTACCACTTTCATGTTTTTCTATCTGTACTTTGTACTCCATAAAATATCTATAGTAGTTTATAAGTTAGCATGTTCACATTCTCCAAGTTCCATAAGCTATTTTCCTTATCTTTGTGAACCATTTTTTTCGGTTTACCTCCAAACCAAAGTAGTATGCCCGCTTTGCTTTAGCACTCATGTCAAACTCACTCTCCATGTCCTTCTAAAACTTTAAATATATTTCCAAATCAAGATATATTAACTGTGAATACCATGCTCCAGGTGACTGAAAAAGTCCGTAGATCGTTTTAAACAATCGATATACCATATGCTCTTCATTCTTCTTTTCAAAACCAATGAGTTTAGTCACGTATACTTCTTTTCAAAAATTGACAAAATTTTGCAGCTAAGGCTAAGTGATGCAGCTGCCATCCCTGTTTTGTAGCTAACCAATGTGGTTACATCTAAGTGATGAACAAGCCTGACCAGTTTTGCAGCTAACACCAATAATAATCTCACAGGTTTCAACCAAGTTACAAGTGCGAATACTTTTTAGTAATCAATCCCCAACTTCTGAACATAGCAACTCGCCAAACGTTTATCCTAATATTTTACTATCACCATTTCTATCCTTCTTGATCTTATACACCAACTTCAGAATAATAGGTTTATATCCAAAATGGAATTTCTGTTAGCACCTAGGTCATGTTCTTCTCGATTACGTGAATCTCAATTTTATAGCTTCATTCCATTCACTACTGATCTTTGCTTGTTTGAATGTCTTTGGGTACATGACACCTATCACACCCTCCAAATTCGGGGTATGAATTTAGGGCATGTTTAACACTAACTACTCACTAAACCTGTGCAAGTAAGATATAAATAAAATAAATACCCCGAACTACTACTACTCAGGATCTTTTCAAGGTTAAGGATTAAAAACAAGAATGACAAATCAACTTTATTATAAACCAGTTTAAACAATCTGTCTCAAGAACTCTCTTTATTACAAAACACTATTCTATTCACATTTTAAACTAAGCATCTTTTATTCAAACTACCACTATTACTTATCCTGCTACACCTGATCTGGCAACTCAATGCTCTCTTCTGGGATAGGGACAAACACCCTTGGTATAAGGGGGTCCGCTGCTTGACTCGCTTCTTGACTACTCATGTTCTGATGGGTTTCATTCTCTACCTTAACTGAAAAACAATGTGAATAACAATAAAAGGGGGTGACCCAAAATTGCTCAACAAGCCTGCAATAATATATATATAGTGTAAAGAAAGAAGAATAAATGAATCGGTAATCGTCTAGTTTGAACAACCATCTGTTTCTGTAAAGAATAATAAATGCCATTGCTAGCGAGCGCCAAATGAACGAGACTGGAAACAAGAACCAACATATGCACTATAATCTGCTGATCAGTCAAGATACAGTACATATCTATACCCAAGTGTATAGGCCGAACCGATATAAGGGTACCCAGGCAACTATGGCCTCATAATCAAGGGTCCGGTTAATACCCGGCCCACATCGTATCCATCCAGTCCACAGCTTAGCATCCGAAACAATCGGTATACTTGTGATGTATCCCAACATCAGGATATATCAGAGTATATATAAGTAAGGGTATCAATATTGGAATATGAATAGGGGATTCAATAAATTGGGAGAAATCAAGAATCGATATGAAATAGAACAAGAACTAATACCTGTGTATCAGTATATGTGAACAAGAATTATCAAAGTGTAATTGGTATGGAAAGTGGGGTATATTTCACTATTATGATCATAGAATAGGGAAAAAACTTGTCTGGCATGCACTTCACCTCGTATGATTCAGTGCCTTCTGTCTCTGGCTTGATTCGCCTTGGTGGTATTTAATCTATCATCGGAAGACATTCGTTAAACAAGATTTAATTAATTATAAATCAATTCTAATTAATTAATCACAATTAATTAAACCTTAATTATATTTTTAAATCATTATTTAGTATTTATTATAATTTAAATTAATTAATCCTTAATTATTAGAATTAATTACAACTTATTAGAATTTATTATCAATTATATGATTTAATTGACTATTTACGAATAATTATTCTATAAATAACTATAATGACATTCTTCGAAGAAATAAACTTTCGCTCTCGAATAATAATCCAACTTATCGATCAATTACTCGTACAACTATGAGTTACTCACATTATTCGACTAATTATCCAATTATTATTCATATCATTCGATATATTTTTAACCTTATTTATTATTTAATTCTTAAATAATAAATAAATAAATAATTAATTAATTAATTAATCAATTTCAAATTTCTAAATTAATAAAATAATTTAGAAATTAATTATAATATTTTTCAGAATTTAAAACTAATTTTTAATAGATTTTTAGAATTTATAAACTGATTTTGATTTACTAAAATATAAATAAATAATTAATAAATCAAAAATAGAAACATGGAATTGATTTTCTGGGTTTTCAGGATAAAACCCAGCTCGTTTCCCGGGTTGAAAACAGATCGACTCCAGAACCCGACACCAGCGGCGTTTTCCGACGAGTAAAAATGACGACCAACCACAATAAAACCGCGGTTTTTAGTCTCGTTTCGTTCAACAATCAAGCCCAACGATTTTCCCTGTCTTTCTCCTCCTTCCTCCATCGTCCCCTATGTTGGGAACCTCACGAACGGAGGCGGCGACGTCGTTTCCGGTGATGCTAAAACGGAACCCAACAGACACAAAACCGGTACCATTCGAACGAGGATTCAACGATCTACAATCCTCTAACAACAGAATCATTCAACAATTATCAAATCATCAAACCCGAATTCGAAGAAATAAACCCGAAATTTCAAATCAAAATCAATTAAACTAAAGATATACTAATTGATAACAAAATTGAATAGAGAATCAAAAGAGCTTCACAACAGACACTTACATGTTCGATTTGGTTAACAGAATCACCTTCAAAATCTGATTTGATTCCAAGAACTCCAAATCCTAATTTCAGAGAATTGGGGATTTTCTTCAATTTTCTGATTTTTTATGATTAAATAACTAATTAATTATCAATAAATCAGCTATTTATATTTATGAAAATAATACCCCTAAATATTTGGCCCCAATTTTTATAATTTTTGGGCATTAATAATGAATTTTTAAATATCCATTAAATACAAAATAAATGTAAAAAATTCCCAAAAATTATGAATATTACAAAAATGCAAAAAAATGATGTTTGATAAATTCATGATCATACAAAAGTAAAAATGTGATTTTTTGTTTTGACTCCCGAAGGGGTCTGAAAAAGTCATTTTTCGCGAAAGAGGTAAATTTGTAAAACGTTTAGATGTTCAGAATGTCAATGTGGTATAGGCCATACTTGGCAAAATAGGGCCAATGATTTTGTTTGAAATACGGGCTTTTAAAACACTGTTTGAGCTGTACGGATTTTGATATAAAACCTATAACTTATAATGAAATACTCAATAAATACCCGAAACACATTCCGATCACAACAGACAACACGTAGCACATAGTAGTTAGGATTTTATGACTCAACATACTTAATCACAAAATAATACACATAAATATTTTTATTAGAATATAATATAAACATAATTTCTCGGTCGTTACAACACCCATCAGAAGTAGTTCATCTGAGATCTGGATTTCTTCAGTTCCATCATAAACCTCACATAGCAATAGAAAATTTTTGGGTTCGCTAAAATATCTTGATGTCTCAGAGTCATATCCGATACTTTTATTCTTGAGGAACAAATTAGCCAAAGAGTTCGGTGTATGAGGTGACAACATCTCCGTCTCAGTTTATTTCCGTGTGCTATTTTTTGAATCGACAATGACGAATGTGTCAAAGAAACGATTAACTTTCACCTTAGAACACTACGAGTTCCACCTCTTTTCTTCTACGAACACAACATCTTGACTGAGATGTAGCATTCCCATATTTGGGCTCTATAACCCATTATCCCTCTTTCCAGGTTCCTTTTTATATAAATCATAGCCACACTTCTGGCATCATGTTTTCCATACCAACATTTGAAACCTTGATAAGTGTAAAACATCTGAAAATAAGTAGATGATCGAATTTAGGCTTAGTACATGTCCAGGCTAATAGTAAGTCTCTCTAGTCAATGCCTTTATTGGTAGATGGTTTAAAACATAAACCAAATGCCTCACAGCTATCCACACACATAACTGATAGATTTTTCTCTTTTCTAAAACTCCTAGTCATTGAGATTACCATCATGTTTAGCCTTTCTATGGCCCCATTTTATTGTGGAGTTTAGGGTGTAGTTAAATGTCCCTTTATACTACCATCTGTATAAAAAACTTCAATGTCCTTCATTGTGAACTCCCCATATATGTCTGACCTTAATATTTTAATTATATCATTTTATTCCCTTTCATCAAGAGCATACTTCTAGTGCATGATCCTGAGTTTTTAATAAAAAATCCACATTGCCTGATTGTAATCATCGACCATAAAAAATATATCTCTATTTCCATCCGAAGTGGGTAGAGATATAATATCACATAGATCATCATGTATCAGTTCTAGCTTCTTTTCTTCCATAAATCATGAATGTATGTGAATGATTTTTTACTTGTTTTTCCAAAACTAACTACTGCAGTTCGCCTTCGGTTGGAAAAGTTTTGGTAGACCTCGTGTCATTCCCTTATTTGACATTGTGTTCAAAACTTAAAAATTCACACTACCTAATTTTGAGTGCCAAATCCATGTTAGCTCCTCTTCTTTTGACAACAAACACATAATTTCATTTTTTAATGATAATTTTGTACATAATTGCACCTATATTAACAATTTACCTCAATCATCGTAAACCAATAAGTAATATCTCATTAGCACCACCTTGCTGCCATCATTTGGTAATTTCCCTAAGTTATAATGTTGTTGCACATCATTGGACCATAATATACTTCTCTAAGTGTGTGTTCATCTCCATTTTTACACTTGAATCTGATTGTACATTTTCCATCAATATTGACAGTAGACCCATCACCAAAATGAACCTTTTCAATACCGTTCTCATTTAATTCACTGAATTTTTCATGACGCCCAATAATGTGAATGCTGGTGGTATTATCCAAATTTCACATATTTTTGTGTGACTCCATGTCTCCCTTCTGGACAAAACTTGGAACCACCTTCTTTATTTAATGATACAATGTCACCTCCGTTTTCATCACATCTAGTCAACAACAAAGTGGGTTCATCATCCTCAAATTGGTTAAGGTTGGACTCAAGCTCCTTACTTTTCTCATTTTCAAGTCGTGGTTTCCCGCGCTTTGCTACATAGTGGCCATATATATTACAATTAAAAAAGTTCATCATACTACTATCATCAGTCGTGTTGACACTCTTGTTGGTTCCCTAATCCTTATTTTTTTGTTATTGATGACATTTATCAACTCCGTTCGAGGGTTGTTTCTTCTTCTCTCACAGAATCCATGACCACTTCTAGATCTTTGATTGCGGAATGATGTCACCCCAATTTTATTTGTCCACTTTTCCAATTCTTCTTATGAGAGAAGATTTTATCCGCCTGTACTCTCAAACTTTCACTTCATCCTCTCTTCAAGAGATTTGAAATGACCCACCAATTCCTCACCAATTCCACAATTTTCATTACATTTATATTTCCAAATTACTCAATATTTGATGCTATTTGGAAAAAATTATCAGGGAGAGCTGGTAAGATCTATCCCACTTTACTCCATTCTTCCATTATTTCCGCAAGTACCACTATGTTGATAAATATTCCCCTCACCTTCATCCAAAAATCATTTACTTACCTTGAGGGCAAGCCTTTTACCTTGGCCCAAGGGCTTTCCTTACCTCGAGCAAGGCAAGCTTTTTTTCCTTAAACTACACATACTTTGCACCTTAAAACTTAATTATTTATTTTTACCCAAATTTGACCTAAATTGACCCTCTTGAGGGGGGAACATGCATTACAAAATTTTAACTATAACACTACATCAAATTATTGTTATAAATATATGAACAAATTTTGAACATTAAAATCTTCAATTTTTAATATCCAAGTAAATTTTTTAAATAAATAAATATTATTACGACTAGTTTTAAAATAAATATTAATATTTTTACGGATCCTTACTTACATGTAAATAAAAATAAATATCTTCAATTTTTTCATGTAATTATAAAAACTTATTTTATCCTTATAACTTAAGGAATATAGTTTTTTTAAACTTAAAAAATTATTTTCTGTTTAAAAAAAAGATAGAAAAAATAGTTGTCAGATTTATGGACAATTCTATCAAATTAGTTCTTACATTAAATTTAAAATTCTATTAAATGTAATCAAGTAAATAGAAATAATTAGAATTTGGAGACAAATATCATGAGGGCATGAAAATAAAAAAAATTATAACTAAAAATTTTATTTAATACAAATTGAAAATGTTGTAGGGAACAAATTTAAAAATATATGCACAAGTATAAATAATTTCGAAAATTACATTCTTGAATAATAATGAAATTTAATTTTAGTTACAATTACCAATGTTAACCTCACCAATTAAAATTATTTTACAGTAAATGAAAAAATACATCAATAATTTTAATATGTGAAAATATAATAATTTAATATTAAAAAAATTATACATAAATAAAATATAGAATAGAGAGTATAAATTATAGTTTAAATAAATGATGAACAAATCTTGCTAAGGAAATAGTAAGTTTAACAATACAAGAATTGAGTGTAGATAGAACAGGAGTGCAGGTAAATTTATTTGTTCTTTTTGCCTTATGGGCCAATAATATCACAAAAGAGCCCAACTTACAACACATCCTAATTCTTATTAGTATACTTTGGTAATCTTAAAATAAGCCCACTATATTTTAAATTGGATCTAACATCTAATTCCAACAAACAACTCAATACCCTAAATTTTTTCACAATATGGTTTTCTCCCGTATGTGGAGCCTCATTTCAACCCATCGGTAAAAAATCTTCATTTCAATACACTAATCCTACCGTAAAAGGCTTGTGCACGAGAGCTATGAGACTTTCTCGTTCATTACCCAATTTTGTGATAAATCCCAGGTTTGTTTACATCTTATATATTGATAAAAGTGTCTTATTAAGTGTGAATTACAATATATTCTTGTAATCCTTTAAAAGTTGTTCATTGATGCACTAATAATTTTATGATCTCTCAACACTAATTTTACCTTTAGAAGGTATATGTTTTCCCATCTTGATCTAGAAGTCACCTAATAAGAACGCCTTAACAAGAACCTAGCTTATTATATGAGTTAGTGAGAATTGAATGTAAGCACCACTTTTTATATATAGTTATGAAACTTTTGTAATGCTTAATTTCTTATATTCACTAATGAGGTTCCATGTCTAGATGATACCAATTTTAAGTTTTTGCTTCTTTGTGTTTGTCATGTTGTAATGGTTATAATGGATTTTTTTAATAAACTAAAGTTTAGAGAAACCATCACAAATTTCCTAACAAGAATTATACAACCTAGTACTTTGTAGATTTTCCTGAAATTTTTTTATTAAGTAAGGGAAATTCATGGCCAAAATTAATTATGTGAATCATTAAGGATAAGCCATGGCTAAAAATATGTATTGTATTCATTTAGATGGATAATATCCAAACTAGATGAATAATATATAGATAGACCTACAGTTGTGGTGTGGCCATATATTAGTTTTCTGTGTGAATACTATCAAGTTATTTATCCTGTTTGAGACAATTCCCTTGTTAAAAATGAATCTTGATTCATATATAACTTTGCTTTTTTCAGATATGGATTGAATGTGATTCAAAACTTAGTTGATTGGGGTGTTATAATTACCCTCTAATAAACTAATCCAATTTTTTTAGTCTATTAAACTGATTTTAAACATTGTTTTTCAAAATTTCTTACATATGTTATAAAATTTTTCTATAGACAATGAAGAAAATGCTCGGGAAATTTACATTCCAAGCTTCACCAGTGTTCTCAAATTTATGCGGGTAATATACTTTCAAATTTATTTTATTGCAAAATATTTTATTCTTATTTTCCTTCACTATTCATTTATATGGTATATTTTGTCTTCGCCTCTATAATAAATGCACGCCTCTATATTTTGTCTTCGCCTTTATAGAAAACACATTGTACAAAATTGTCATTGAAAAGTGCAATTATGTGTCTGTTGTCAAAGGAAGAGGAGCTAACATGGGCACTCAAGATTGGGTCGTGTGAATTTTCAAGGTTTACACAGAATGTCAAATAAGAGAATGGCATGAGGTCTACAAAAACTTTTTCAACCGAAGGCGAACTGCGATGGTTTTGTTGTCGAAACAAGTGAAATAATCATTCACATACATTCAGGATTTATGGCAGGAATGAAGTAGAACTGATACATGATGATCTATGTGGCATGATATCTCCCCCAATTTTGGCCGTAAATAGGTATGTGTTTTTTTACGGTCGATGATTACAATTGTGCATAAGAACGTAAACATGATAATACATAGCACTCAATATAGAAAAAATGTATACAATGCCACAGTAAGATTGTACCATATTTATTGTACCATATTTTGTTATAACTAATCTTTAAACATAATCGGTATATACTATTGCTAGGAAAGATATCAGGTTGAGCGGAAATCCCAAGTGTCTCGTTTTAAGGTGTGCTTAATGTTTAGACCTCTCAAAGTATACGAAGTGTTTAGACCTCACTAATCAATTATGTGACGGAAAAAATAGTCCAGGAAGCTAGAAACATATATTCTTACAAATAATCATTACACAAGGGAATAAACAAAGGCTGGGTATGAATTCAAGTTGCCTCACTGAAGCGCAAATTTGCAGGAACAGTGCAAGAAGATATGACACTAAATAAAGTGTTATACCTGACATATATTTTGTAGCTTTGACCTAAAGCTCGATGATTACGTACTTTGTCCTATAAACTAAACATAAGTCCCAAATCTCCTCGATTTGGGGTTGGGGTGTTACAATCTAGTATTGGAAACATTTTGAAGTTTAAGAAGTAGATGGAGAGTGAGTTTGATATGGTGCTTAACAGAAGCGGGCATACTACCTTGGTTTGGAGGTAAACCGAAAAAGGGTTCACAGAGATCAGGAAAATAGCTTACGGAAAATAGATCTTGAAGAAGGTGAAAATGCTAACTTATAAACCAAATAGATATCATATAGATTCTAAAGTACATAAAGAAAAATATGAAGGTGGTAAATTAGCGGATTCTACCTTGTACAAAAGTATCATTGACGAGTTAAGGTGCCTTATACATACCCATCCGTATATTTCATATTATATAGGGGTTTAAAGAAGGTATATGAATAGGCCTGCTAAGTTACACTACAATGTTGTGTAGAGGATTTTACGCAACATCAAAGACACTCGTAAATATGGATGGTTTATGGGTATATGTACAAGGAGATGGGAATTATATGGTAAGTGGCTACTCAGATAGTGATCATGCATGAAGTGTGCATGAACAAAAAATTACATCTCATATGGCATTCTACTTGAATAAAAATTCATAACATGAATGTCGGAGGAATAAATATTTGTTGCTTTGTCTTCGTGCGAGGCCGAATACATGGCGGCAACGACAATAACCACACAAGGTATTTGGTTGCAGAACTTGTTCATGTAGGTGATCGATTTGTCTAAAGGTCTTGTGATTATATATGTGGATATTTTACCGATAAAAATGGGTAATATAATCATACATTTGCAAGGTACATGGTGTCTGCTAGACAACCTCAAGAGGTGCCTCATGGCATGGCTCCATCTTTTGTCCGGCTAGATTCATCTTGGTATACGTCCAATAAAATAAGATATTGACCAAACTCATTCCGTCGACTAAAGCTTTCCATATCTTATTTTTCTCGATGACAGGGTGGATTACCAGCGACTATGCATGGGGGTCTAGCAGGGCTAAACTGGTATTAAATATAAACTTGATGAGCGTACCATTTCCTGGAATTTATACTTTTAAGTCCGAGGGTGCTTCCTCCCGGAATTATCTTCACCTCTCCCCGATATCTCTCTTCGGGTAATCTGTTCCTTATCTCAGAACTTTTATAAATTCATTGAGTTCTCCGGCCTTGATCATTTTTTCAATCGACCACTTCAAGTAAAAACATTCATTAGTATTATGCCCCATTATCCTGATGGTTGTCATAGTACTTATCGGTATTCTTCTTGTGGTCGGCCATCTTCATTTTCGCTGGTTGGATGAAGCGTGGTTCGCCTTTGATTTCATAGAAAATTTCGAAGATCAACGCGTTAAGTGGTGTAAACAAAGTCAATTCTCTATACCTTTGCCTTTGCAAGTCTCGATATGTTTCCTTCTTATCAATAACCCTATGATCGTTCCTTCAGTCTTTGTTGGATCCTCGTGCGTATTCGTAGTGACATGACTGTTAGTTGCAGTTATCTCTTTGGAGCTCCTTGTATCACTCAAAAATCTCCATCCTCCTTCGAATATTCTCACCTCTTAAATATATATCATTCATGCACTTTGGGCATAATCATAAAGAGACGACATGAGCATTTTACCTTTGATTGGATCCAGTCCAGTGGTTAGATATACCATGACTTTAGTCTTGTTCAAATTAGTGATTATACTAACTTCCTCCTTGAGTCTAGCTAGGTAGTCACCTAGAGACTCGCTCGGTGTCTTTTTCCCTTCAGAATAGGTGTGAGTAATGCCTTACAAATTTACCCTTCAACTTCTCATAGGTTTGGATCGAACAAGGGCGAAGTCACTTATACCTCAACAATGCCCCCTTCAGGTAGTCTTAAACATCTTACAAAGCATTGTCTAGTTGTGGCTCATACCAGTCACCTACAACTCATATTTGTCATAATGGTCTTCGAGATCTCCTCTCCCATTGAACTCAGTCATCATCTGGAATTACTTTTCTTCACCCAATGTAGGTCGATAGGCTTCAATCTCTTCAAGAACCACGGGTTCATGACTAATCTTTTTGTCCCCAAACAAGGCTTTCTCCAATCTTTTCGAGAGTCATCTTCCTCTTCATCGTTTTTGGAGTCTATAGTCAATACGGCCTTTGTCCTCCTTCTCCCAGGGTGTGAGTCAGAGTCCGCAGACTCATCTTTCTCAACCTGGGCTTATTTCTCATTTCGAGAACTCTTGGCCTCTTCCGTTTTTTCTACTGAGGCTCATAGCACTTTTACCACCAATTCTAGATCTTCGCTTCATAGTTTTATCCCTTTGAGTTTCAAAGCATCGGCTCCCATTTTTTATGTTTTACCTGCTCTACTTCTTCCCATTATTTCAATTTTCCCCTTTGTCTAGCAACCATCTCAGCCCAAAATTTCTTCAACTTCCCCTGTTCTTCAGGATTTGGAAAGATGTCGACTTCTTCATCAAAATTAGCTTCCATGTTTCGAGAGGTGACCAAAGGCTGTTTTCAGCGGTTCATTTTCTAATCAAGAAACCTAGGAGGGCCTTGTTCATCATTGCTTGTTGTCATCATCTCAGATCTCAGAACTTACTCTCGTATTCCCATAAACGGCGCCAAATGTTGGAACCAAGTTTCTACTCGAACGATCTTCGGTTGGACCTGCAAGGAGAAGAATGTGAGGTTTTGACTCCCCGATTCACCTTCGGTGTGTGAATCAGTAATTGATCTTTTAGGTAAGATATGAATGTACAAGTAACTGTTGAATATATAATTGTAGATATGATTATGTAAGAAAATAGTAAACTTGGCCCAATATTTATACTAGGTATTGTCTACTCTTAGAGGTAAGTTGAGTGAACCCGGGAAGATCAAGGATAACAAGGCATATCCGCCCGTTACTTCCCATTTGGACGTGCTGATTTTATAGCTTCTTCGGCTTCCTTCGCACTGGGATTCAAATTAAACATACTTTAGGTTAATATATAGTAAATTGTTTATCTAAATAGGCTCCAACAATGAAAATATACCTCCACTTGATAAAATATTTACAAACTTTCTTCTCAACCTGCTGCAAAGAAACAAGTGAAAAAAACATTATTAGTTCATGTAACTTTGATAGCTTAGCGTCTTTAACAATAAACATGTATATCATAACTAAGTGAAATGTAATGTTTTACAAATTAAACACCTTACGAAATATACATATTATGTAATCAAATTAAATAAAATACTATCATTGTAAAATACATCTTACTGTAAAATTAATAAATTCACTAACCATATAATTTGGATATTTTTTAAATTTACAACCCGTCGGGGTAAACAAGTACTAGTTTTAAATATTTTTTTAAAATATTTTTTTGAATTAAAATTAATATTTATAAATTTATTCAAAAAAAGAAATTCAAAAAATAATTTGTGAACGTGTCATTTTTATTCATTTTACAATAATAATGGATTTGTATTTTGGTAAGTATTTGACAAAATAGTGTCTTTATGTGTACTTTTCAACCTTTTTGTGCTTGTCACAAAATTTGTTAGAAAATGTGTCTATTGGAATTTTTTTTGTTAAAAAGTAAGTTTATAAACATAAGCATGGTTTTCAATAATAAATTTACATTAGAATTGAAAATCTTAAAAATATTCATTATAACATTGTTAAAGTACATATGGTCTCATGGATATATGGTATATATAGTGTTATTTTTTCATTTCAAATAAAATAGACTAAGAATTAAATAAAAATCGACGATTATTTTATGCTTTATTTTAATTCTTATATTTAAATAAACAAAGTGAAATTAGTAAATATTTTTACAAACTGCATCATTTTTTTATATGTAAAACTTGTTTGTCAAAAACTTTGTATCCTATCACTATGAAATTGAATTTGATTAAATGTTGTTATGTAAATATTAATTTATAAATGAAAATTTATTTGTGCATTATACTGAAAAAGTTTTTAGACTTGAATCTACTCTAGTTGTACTTATACTATTGTTAGTTGAGGTTCGTAAGTAATTTATATATAATCTCATTAAAAAAAATTAAATATTTTTGGGAAAATGTAATTTTCAAGTTAAATTTTTTTATACAATGCTTACCACGTGATTTTTAGAAATTCATTTTATTTACAATATAAAATAAATTAGAGTAATATATTTTTACATGTATGCTTGTACATCATCATCCAATTAATTTATATAATATATGGAGCACACTTTGTTAAATCACATTTGAGTGAACTAGGAAAAAAAATTGAAATTTCTAATATGAAATTGATACTAAAATTAGAAAAATAATTTAAACTATATTTGACCTATTTTTTAATGTATATATGGGAAGCTACTCTAAGTATTATCTAAGTATTATGTGTTAACCTAATAACACACTAAGTTAACTTATATTGGGAGCTTTCGATGTCAGGAAGCTCCCTAACAACTATTGAACTTCATTTCACCAAACACAAGGTTAAAAATGAGTTTTTTTACCTAAAGAAGATGTAGGCTTGTTTGGGAAAAATTGTAGGATTGTAAGAACTTATAGTTTTAATACATGAACACGTTGCCTCACAATTTTCAACCATAACTATTGGGAAAGGAGTTGTTATTTTTCTTGAATCCAGTAGTAATATTGTTTGCTATGGAATTGGTGCTCGTAATTAACTCGTCCAATTGGTGGCACTAGTAGTAATCTTAAAACTTGAATTGGTGGTGTCATTGTTGGTGGTCAAGTTGTGTTAACTTAAGTAGTGTCATTCGTCACAACTTTAATAATGGCATCAGTGGTGGTAGGATTAGTGGTATATTGGGTAGTCCTAGTAGTGACATTGGTGATAGCATGTCTAGCATCTGTAGTGGTTACATTAGTGGCACTAGAAGTGGTAATAATTGAAGTGGATTTAGTGGTATTGATGGTGGCATTGGTCGTGGTGCTCTAATTAGTGCAATTGATGGCATTGGAAGTAGCAATCTTAGTAGGGAAATTGGTGATTGTATTGTTGGTGTTAGTCTTGAAGTTCATACTGTCTTAAGCAGTTCCATTCATGGCCACTTTAACTATGTCATTAGAGGTGGTAGCATTGATGGTATATTTGTTAGTCATAGTGGTGGCATTGGTGGTAGCATTGCTATTAGCTTTAGTGGTGGCATTGGTCGTGGTATATGTGATTGCTTTATTGGTAATATTGGTGATATATTGGTTACTCTTAGTAATGGCATTGGTGGTAGCATTTCTTGTAGCTTTAGAAGTGCTATTGGTGACGTATGGCTGGTTGCTTTAGTGGTAGCATTGGTAGTATATTGTTTAGTCTTATTAGTGGCATTGGTAGTAGCATTAGTAGCTTAACTTGTGATTGGTGGTGGAATGGGTGGTAGCATTATTGGTACCATAGATTATATATTGGGTAATATTAGTAGTGGAAATGGTAGTGGCATGGCTCATAGCTTTAGTTGTGGCACTGGCGGTGCAAGTGGTAGCATTGATACTGGTGGATTTAGTATTGGTGGTAGTTTTAGTTATGGCCTTGGTGGAAGTAGCTTACTTAGTAGCATTCGGGGTGCTGGTGGTGATATTGGCATTAACTTTAGTAGTAGTAAAATTGGTTGTAGCGGCGGTAACTTTGGTAGTGATTTTAAATAGTATCATTACAGATGAAATTAATGGTACTTGAATGATCACAGATAATGCATATAATTATACTAGTGTCATTGGATGTATTAGCATCGGTACTGGTGAAAACCTTGATCGGTGTGTCGTCGGTGATAGTGCTATCAATATCAATAGGGTTGCTGGTGACATTAATCAGCCTTACAGTATTGACCAACTACCTTCACATCGGCATAAACATCAGCATTATTTTTAATTTTGTTACCGGTCCTACTTTTACATATCAATGGATGAACCCATGTTCGGAATAAGATTTCTTACTTGTATGAGATGTACTTCCTAAAAGTGGCTCATGATCTCACAGAAGTTCAGAAGACTTAGAATCTTTACTCATCCTAAAGATGTCTCAGCTCATACAAAATTGTAAAACAAAATCCATTTTTTGATTAGTAATTAGAAGAATCTAATTACTAATCCAATGGAGGTACCATTAGAAAAATGGATTTTATTGTATAATTATGTAGGAGCCGAAATATTTTTAGAGTGAGAAAAGAGTCTAAGTATTGTGAACTTCTTTGAGATCCTAAGCCGCTTTTGGGAAGTACATCTCAGGCAAGTCAGAAATCCCAATCATAATACGAGTTCATCCATTGATCTGTAAAAGTGGGACAAACAACAAAATTAAAAATAATGTTGATGTTTATGCCGATGTGCAGGTAGTTAATCAATACTATAAGGCAGATTAATGTCACCGCATTAATATCACCAACGCCCCAACTGATATTGATAGCACTACCACCATTTTCAGAATTATCAAGGTTTTCACCACTACCAATGTTAATACAACCAATGGCACTAGTATAATTATATGCATTATCCCTGATCACTCGAGTACCATTAATTTCATTAACATCATTAATATTTGAAACAACTACAAAAATAAAAACCAAAGTTACCTCCGCCACAACCAATGTTACTATCACTAAAGTTAGTACCAATATCACCACTAGCACCCCGAATTCTACTAAGTAAGTTACTTCCACCAAAGCCATAACTAAACTACCACCATCAATACTAAATCCACCAATATCGAGGCTACCACTAGCACCGCCAGTGCCACAACTAAAGCAACGAGCCATGCCACCACCATTGTCACTATTAATATTATCCAATATATAACCAATGCTACCAATAAAGCTACCAGCCATGCCACCAGTTAATCTACCAACAATGCCACTACCAATGCCACTACTAAGACTAACCAATATACCACCAATGCTACCACTAAAGCAACCAGCCATGCCACCACCAATTCCACCAACAAATCTACAAGCAACAATTCCCCAAATGCCACTACTAAGACTAACCATTATATCATCAATGTTACTATTAAAGTAACCACCCATGCCACCACCGATGCCACCAATAAAACTACCACCAATGCTACCACCTATACCACTACTAAGACTAACCAATTACCACCATTTCTACAACCTCTGATGCCATAATTAAAGTGACTATCAATGGAACTGCTTATGTTAGCATGAATTTTAACACTAACACCAACAATACCACCACCAATTCTCCTACTAAGATTACTGCTTCCAATTCCACCAATTACACTAATAAGAGCAACACAATAAATGGAACTATCAATATCACTAAATTCACTACAATTATTACCACTTGTAGTACCACCAATGTAATCAGTAAAGATGTTAGACATGCTACCACCAATGCCACTACTAAGACTACCCAATATACCGCTAATGGTACCAGAACTGCTGTCATTATTAAAGTTGCCACCAATGACACTACTTAAGTTAGCATGAACTTCACTATCAATAATGCCACCTCGAATTCAACTTTTAAGATTAGGGCCACTAGTGCCACCAATTGGAGGAGTAAATTACCACACCTAAATATATTACTATTGGACTCAATAAAAATAACAACTTTTTCCAATAGTAATCGATCTATAGCCATTAACTATTGGACTCAATAAGAATAACAACTTTTTTCCAATAATTATCCATCTATAGCCATTACATGAGCAGTTGATTTAGTGTGGATGAAAATGGCAGGCAACCTATTCTTGTATTGAAAATATAAGTTCTTACAACGGTACAATTTTTTCCAAACAAGCCTACATATCCATGAAGTAAGAAATTACATTTTCAACATTGTGTTTGGTGAAATGAATTTTAATAGTTGTTGGGGGAGCTTCCTGAGACGGAAATACCCAACACCCAATATAAGTAAATTTAGTGTGGTATTAGGTTAACACATAATACTTTAGAGTAGCTTGTCATATATATATATATATTAAAAAATAATCCCAATATAGTTTAAAATATTTTTTTAATTTTAGTATGAATTTCATATGATAAATTTTGATTTTTTTTTCTATATTTTAAAAATCTGATTTAACAAGCATATATGTAAATAAATATTAATCTAATTTATTTTGTATATAAATGAAATTAGATTTTTAAAATTAGGTGGTAAGTATTCTATAAAAACGTTTAATTAAAAATTACATTTTCTCAAAAAAATTAAATTTTATTTAATAAAATGATATAGAAATTTCCTACTAACCTCAAATAACAATAATATAAGTACCAAATAACTAAAAATAATAAAATACTACTACAAAAGATTCAAATATAAAAAGCTTTCAGTATCATGCACAAATTAATTGTCATAAACAAATTAATATTTACATAACAACAATTAATCAAGTTCAATTTCTAAAGGTATAAGGTACAAAATTTTTGACAAACAAATTATACATATTAGAAAACTAATGCAGTTTTTAAAAATATTTACTAATTGCACTTCATTTATTTAAACATAAGAATTAAAATAAATTATAAAATTATTGTTATTTTTATTTAGTTCTTAGTGTATTTGATTTGAAATTATAAAAATAACCTAAAATTGTGGGTAACACTACATATACCATGTACTATGAGTATATAAGTTGTTTGGCTTAGCCATATGTACTTTGACATAGTTATAATGAATATTTTTTATGATTTTCTATTCTAATGTAAATTTATTATTGAAAATTATCCTTATATTTATAAACTTGCTTTTTTACTAACAAATTTTTACTAGACACTTTTTCTAAATAAAATTGTGACAAGCACAAAAAGGCTGAGAACTACATAAAGATACTATTTTGTCAAATACTTTCCAAAATTCAAGTCCATTATTATTGCAAAATGAATAAAGAGTTTTACGAGTCCATTATTATTTATGATAGTTCATAAATTATTTTACGAGTTTTCTTTTTTTGAATTAAAGGATAAACTAGTAATTGTTTGTCCGAGTGATTTGTAAATTTAAAAAATATCCATATTATATGATTAATAGAGTCATTAATTTCATGGTAAGATGTATTTTACAATGTTTGTATTTTATTTTATTTGATTATATAATATGTATATTTTGTTAGGTGTTTAATTTATAAAACATTAAATTTTACTTAGTTATGGTATAAGTTTTTATTTTTTAAGACGCTAGGCTATTAAAGTTAGATGCACTAATAATGTTTCTTTGCACCAGGTTGAGAAGAAAGTGTGTGAATATTTTCTCAAATGGAGGTACTTTTCCATTGTTGGAGGTTCCTATAGATAAACAGTTTTGGGCAGATGACTCAAAAGCCCATAGATGTTAATGCCTACTATGTTTAATTGGAAGCCCACTGTCAAGCAATCCCCAAAAGCTATAGAATAAGGACAAGGCACGTACAAATGGGAAGTAACTGATAGATATGCCAAGTTCTACTTGATCTTCCTGGGTTCAAGTCAACTGACTACTAAGAGTCCCAATACCTAGTATAAAGATTGGTTCAAGTTTGCTATTTTGATACACAGTCATATATACAATTACTAAGTTCTTCAACTCTTACAATTTCCCTTAATTTTAGTTTTTTCTAGACTAGGTTTTTAGTATGATTTTAGTTTTCATTTTTGTTATGTAGCCGGCGCTCCAAGATGCTAGATATGTTTGATTTATTTCAAAGTCGTGGTGAATAAGCTGCTTTACAAGATGATTTGTGATTTGTGGTATATATCATTTGCTCGTCTGCTCTTCTGCTCCATTTATATATGTTGAAATATCTATATATTTGTGTGCATATATTTATTATTTTTAAATTTTTATTTCACTAATATTTTCTCAATTTTGTATGTCACCCCACTTAATTTGTAAATTCAAATTTTTATAATATTGTGTAAATTGAATTTTGGTGGTGCTTTTGTTTCTATATGGATTAAATCATCATACATATTGAATTGAATAATCAATAAATATAGAGTATTTATTTAGTTTGTACTTTAGGTAGATTTTACTTAAAGTTAGCTTTTAAAAATGAGACTTTGGATTATTTAAATTTTATTTTGGTTTATATTTGAATGTTATTTTTGTTTATGTGTGTAGTCAATGAAAGCTAAGTAGATTTTTTTATTTATGTTAGTGTTTAATTTTTAATACACACTACACATTTTAAATGAAGGTTAATTCTTTTATCTTTGTTTATGTTAAACGATTGTGGTATATTAAGATATGATAAATAATAGGTGTTAAATATAAAACTTTGTACTAGTAATATGGTAGTGTGTTCCAAGTCGATGTTTTTAGGTGAATGGCAGGTTGAGATACAACATGAGCAACAACAAAATATGGGATTTCAGGGTCTGAATCCACATGTTGGGGGAATACGTGGGTGATGTGAAGAGGACATTGGTGCACGTGCACGGGCTTATTGCTGCTGGTGGCCTTGGAGCTTTAATGGGTGGTGCTGGTCGAGGCCTATTTATCAGTCAACTGTCAATGCATTATGCTCTGGTAGGTTTGTTTCGGTAATTTGATTTGTCATTGTTTTCTATAGTCATATTAGATTTTTTGGGTATGTCAACAGTTATAGTTCATTTAGTTTATTTTATTGTATTGTTATGATCATATGTTTAGTGTTGTATACATGGTTTTTAAAAGTTTTAACACTGCTGTGTGATACTAAAGAAATATTTTTAACTTATATCTTTAATTATTCAATTGTAATGTCTAGTTCATTGTTGGGTGATCAAACATTATTTACATGATATCAAGTCAACAAGTCTGCTCTTCCACTTGTTAATTTGATGATTATTTTGTAAAAAGTTTACGTCACTCCATAAAAATAACATAAATTCCGGAAAATTGAACGAAATAGATTAAACGTCCCGAATTAGAACATTTTAAAAATATTTTATCTTTGTTTATGTTAAAGGATTGTGGTATATTAAAATTTGATAAAGAATAACTGTTAATTACAAAACTCAAGACCGACCTACTCTCTACTAGTAATATGGTATTGTGTGTTTGTTATGTAGTCGATGATCATGTATTTCTCAACAGTTCTTGGTTCCTAAAGCTAATTGGATTTTTGGGCTCATACGTGATTACTCATATTACATTGTTTTCCTATATCAATGGAGGCATCAGTTGCACCCGTTATTATTTTTATCGTAACCTTTTCCATGTTTGGCATTGCATAAGGCATTAGTTTAATTGATGCCTTTGTTAATGTAGTTTTAAAAAATGTTAAATTTTTGTGGACATCTCGTTCTTGATAGAGTATATATTTATGTATATTTTAAAGGATTTTATTCTGATATTTATAATATTATATCATTAATTGTATATTCTTAATTAGAGTTTAATGTTTTATGACAGAAAATAAAGAATTCCCAACTTTAGATGAAATTGGGCTTATTTGGACTTATTTGGATTTATTGGGCTGCACGCGCATAGATCACTGTTTGTGCCTTAACTTGAGTTCTAGATATCAGAATTGGGAGATCTTACCGCCCATACGAATCTAATAGAATTATCTACGGTTTAGAAGTGGTCCAACATAAAGAATCCAACTCGAGCAGCCGGGAATCAAGCCTGAAAGATACAAATTTTACATCAAAGTCCAATTTATTTTGGAAAAAGCATTGAAACCCTTTATTATATATTAGGTTTTATATATTATATACAAAAAACCATAACATAACATAGTATAGAATAAAGTTAGCTGAATTCTTGAGATAAGGGATAGAAGCATCTCGAGAGGGAGATTGGAAGAAGGAGTGAATGGATTCACCTAGATTCCAAAGAAACTTTAAAGTTATATTCTACGTTTTATATTCTACATGAATCAGTTCTTAAATTCATGGTTTGCGTTCCTAATATACATTTTGTTTATCATACCATGAGTAGCTAATTCATTAATCCAAGAGTTTGGTAGTATTCAGTTGACTTAATATGTGTGTTTGATTATATTGTGATTTTTTTATTATTCTTAATATGTCATTAAACACTTTACACAATTAGAGGAGTACCTAACTTCTAATTGAATCTTTAGGAGTTATAACGAATCGGGAGAGGAGTTGTAATTCTTGTACATGATATAATAGACACAATTTAAGTATTAGATCAGGAGATTGATATGAGAATTGTGAAACTTATGATTCTAGGTTTTTAATAATCTATAATTGTATTTTGTATGACAATGGGAATGGCGTTCAATGGATAGTTGTAGGCACTATAATCTACCTTAGGAGAGGATTTTATAAACCTTAGAAGGATTGTTTTTTAACAAAAAAATAACACAAATTATATATTCATGATAGCCATTGAACAACCCTTATTCTTGGATTGTTTCTCTCATATATCTTATATAACTTTTATTTGTTTATTAGACAAAAATAATGAATAGTTAAAAAACCCACAAAATTAATATCCACACTTCTGAATTGTAAGAGAAAAAAGACTTGAAATTGGTGTTGATATCAGTCCTTCCCCGATAACGAACTTCTAAAAATACACTCAACAATTTGGCTCCGCTGCCAGGAAGGGAGCATATTGATTTTGAGTTATTTGTTTCTTGTAGTATGGATTTTTTTCTTTGTATATAATTTCTTCCATCTTTTTGTTTTTTCTTTGGTGTGTCTACAGGTTTCTTTGAGGTAGACAACGTAAAGTTTTGAGTTGAGGAGATGACATGAATAACAATTTTTGTTGGGATAACGCTCAAGATTTCATCAATAATCAAGAATGATATCAAAGTTTTTATTCTTTTCAGGATTTTAATGGGTATCAAGTGAACTCGTTCAATTGTTACAACTCATATTATACTCCATACCCTTCTAGCATATATTTTTCATATGTATTCAATAGGTTGGTGCAATGAGAATGCTAAAAAGAAATGTTTTATTAAGGAAGTTCAACTTGTGAAGCATGATGGTTGTCTTCAAGTTCCTCCTTATATCAATTTTCCAACGATCCATGATTCTTGTTTAGCAATTGATGATAATTTTGTGTTTGATGAGACTACTTGTTCAGTTGACTATAGTACTATGTGTGATAATGATAATTTGGATGTAGTTGAAATTCTACCAATTTTAAAGAATGTTATTGAGTTTAAAAAATTGGTAGACGAAGTAAATAGTGATGAGTGTCCAATTAAAATTGGGGAGAAATTTAAGATTGATAAAATTAAAAGTCTTGCCTATGAATATAAAGATCCAATTTGGGAGGAGTTTATGAGTCGCACTTATGATGATTATTCTACGACTTTTCTAGTTATTTTGATTTTTTGAGGTCTCTTATGCAAGTGAGGATCATAAAAATTTTCTTATATTTTTTTGGATCAGAGGTATGTTTGCACATTATAATTATATTAATGATTCATAGTTATGTGTATTTATTAACTTTTTTACCACATTGATAATGTTAGTTGCATGTACAAGTCAAGCTAATGACATTAAAGAAATGCTCCTTGGGAGACAACCTAAGATATTAATTGTCAAATTATAGTCATAAATTAACCATAATTATGTATATCTATTAATATTAAGTTGTTGGATTGTGCAGATGAAAGAAAATTTAGTGATTTACAAAATCAGCAGCATTTTCAAGGATTTTATGAGCATTCTCAAGGACTTTAGCAAAACAGAAGCATTCTCAAGGCCTTTACCAACATTCTCAAGGCCTTTACCAGCATTCTCAAGGGCTTTACGAGTATTCTCAAGGCCTTGACCCCTATTCTAAATGCCTTGATCTCTTGTTCTTTTAAAAAAAGTTTTATGTACATTATTTATGTTACTTGTTCATATATATATATTATGTACATTATTTATTAGTTTTATTATTCATAGATTATTATTATTACTATTATTATTATTATTATTGTTGTTGTTGTTGTTATTTTATTACTTTTATATGTATTTGTACATTATTTTATAGTTTACTAATACATATATTATGTAGACTTTTTTGTATATTTATATATGTATATATATAACTAATATGTAAAATATTATATACATTTATTTTTTTATTCAGATTTTTTTTCTTAGGATACTATGTATAAGTAAAAACTACAAAACAAAAAAAGGAACATAGAGCGGGGTTTTGAAACAGCGAGTGAAAACATCTAGTTTGAGTGTGAAAAACTATGTGTCATTTGATCAACGAGGAGGCTCTGCTACTTGAAATTGGATGCTTATTTCGCACATGTGGGTTTCATCCCACCATCTCGACGGTGATCTTCGTCATGGGAGTCTTCTTATTTTTCTATCATTATGTATGGTCTTTATTGTATAGTAAAATATTTCTATGTTATTATGGGATGATAATTATTGTTCCTTTGGGACAAGAAACATGCTATGTTGGGGGTGTGTTTATGTGTGTGAGTCATATGGTGATGTATTAGTAGTAAAAAAAATAAACAAATTAAACAAAAAATTGCATTGTACCATGTAGGTGCATTCCATTGCATATCATTTTAGTAGTAGTCCAAGTCAGTGACCGATGATGTTAATATGTGTAGCTTGTTTTTTACTAGTTCTTTATAAGATCACGTTTTAACGATGTTACATGCGTAGTGTCACAAGTGCAAAATTTATTTCTTAACACGACTCATTATGCTCTAGAAGTAATACTCACATATCCTTATTTCTTGAGGGGTATCCTCTTATTGATTATTAGAATTTTGACGATTCCCTTTTGAGATTCGTATGTAAACGCTTAAGTTTGAGGGGACTTTGTGCCTAGTAACTGAAAACCTTTTATGGTTTGGGATTGTTGACCCAACACTCGCTATATGGGTATTAGTGCATAAATCTTTAGGGATCTCGACCATTGCACAATTAAATAAGCCACTTAAATATTTACGAGTGTACAATATGGTTTGCAAAGTTTTTTGACGGTCGTAACTCACTTACACTTAAGAGCCACCCAACCTTTAGACCGAGCTTGTGAAGTCTTACGGCGGTCGTAACTCACTTGCACTGAGGAGCCACCTAACCTTACGATGAGCATAAAAACCATATATAGTTATATAGTAGTATCGTATCAATACATAAGTACTTGTGTCCGTTATGTGGTCATAGTGTGGTGTGAGTGTGATGTGTCTAAACTATTTACATATTCTGAAGGTAATATCTGACCTGGTATAAACTATTATATTTGAGATCCTTTGTATAGTATATCATTTAGGTGCATTCATGTAGTTTCACATTTCTAGCAACCATCTTAGCCCTCAATTTCTTCAACTTCCCCTGTTCTTCACAATTTGGAAAGATGTCGACTTCTTCATCAAAATTAGCTTCCATGTTCCGAGAGGTGACCAAAGGCTATTTTCAGCGGTTCATTTTCTAATCAAGAAACCTAGGAGGGCCTTGTTCATCATTGCTTCTTGTCATCATCTCAGATCTCAGAACTTACTCTCGTATTCCCATAAACGTCGCCAAATGTTGGAACCAAGTTTCTACTCGAACGATCTTCGGTTGGACCAGCAATGAGAAGAATGTGAGGTTTTGACTCACCGATTCACCTTCGGTGTGTGAATGAGTAATTGATCTTTTAGGTAAGATATGAATGTACAAGTAACTGTTGAAAATATAATTGTAGATATGATTATGTAAGAAAATAGTAAACTTGGCCCAATATTTATACTAGGTATTGTCTACTCTTAGAGGTAAGTTGAGTGAACCCGGGAAGATCAAAGATAACAAGGCATATCCGCCCGTTACTTCCCATTTGGACGTACTGATTTTACAGCTTCTTCGGCTTCCTTCGCAGTGGGATTCGAATTAAACATACTTTAGGTTAGTATATAGTAAATTGTTTATCTAAATAGGCTCCAAAAATGAAAATATACCTCCACTTGAGAAAATATTTACAAACTTTCTTCTTAACCTGCTGCAAAGAAACAAGTGAAAGAAACATTATTAGTTCATCTAACTTTAATAGCTTAGCGTCTTTAACAATAAACATGTATACCATAACTAAGTGAAATGTAATGTTTTACAAATTAAACACCTTACGAAATATACATATTATGTAATCAAATTAAATAAAATACTATCATTGTAAAATACATCTTACTGTGAAATTAATAAATTCACTAACCATATAATTTGGATATTTTTTAAATTTTCAACCCGTCGGGGTAAACAAGTACTAGTTTTAAATATTTTTTTAAAATATTTTTTTTGAATTAAAGTTAATATTTATACTTTTATTCAAAAAAAGAAATTCGAAAAATAATTTGTGAACGTGTCATTTTTATTCATTTTACAATAATAATGGATTTGTATTTTGGTAAGTATTTCACAAAATAGTGTCTTTATGTGTACTTTTCAACCTTTTTGTGCTTGTCACAAAATTTGTTAAAAAATATGTCTATTGGAATTTTTTTTTGTTAAAAAGTAAGTTTATAAAATAAGCATGATTTTCAATAATAAATTTATATTAGAATTGAAAATCTTAAAAATATTCATTATAACATTGTTAAAGTACATATGGTCTGATGGATATATGGTATATATAGTGTTATTTTTTTATTTCAAATAAAATAGACTAAGAATTAAATAAAAATCGACGATTATTTTATGCTTTATTTTAATTCTTATATTTAAATAAACAAAATGAAATTAGTAAATAATTTTACAAACTGCATCATTTTTTTTATATGTAAAACTTGTTTGTCAAAAACTTTGTATCCTATCACTATGAAATTGAATTTGATTAAATGTTGTTATGTAAATATTAATTTATAAATGAAAATTAATTTTTGCATTATACTTAAAAAGTTTTTAGACTTGAATCTACTCTAGTTGTACTTATACTATTGTTAGTTGAGGTTCGTAGGTAATTTATATATAATCTCATTAAAAAAAATTAAATATTTTTGGGAAAATGTAATTTTCAAGTTAAATTTTTTTATACAATGCTTACCACGTGATTTTTAGAAATTCATTTTATTTACAATACAAAATAAATTAGAGTAATATATTTTTACATGTATGCTTGTACATCATCATCCAATTAATTTATATAATACATGGAGCACACTTTGTTAAATCACATTTGTGTGAACTAGGAAAAAAAATTGAAATTTCTAATATGAAATTGATACTAAAATTAGAAAAATAATTTAAACTATATTTGACCTATTTTTTAATGTATATATGGGAAGCTACTCTAAGTATTATGTGTTAACCTAATAACACACTAAGTTAACTTATATTGGGAGCTTTCGATGTCAGGAAGCTCCCTAACAACTATTGAACTTCATTTCACCAAACACAAGGTTAAAAATGAATTTTTTTACTTCAAGAAGATGTAGGCTTGTTTGGGAAAAATTGTAAGAACTTATAGTTTTAATACATGAACACGTTGCCTCACAATTCTCAACCATAACTATTGGGAAATGAGTTGTTATTTTTCTTGAATCCAGTAGTAATATTGTTCGCTGTGGAATTGGTGCTCATAATTAACTCGTCCAATTGGTGGCACTAGTAGTAATCTTAAAACTTGAATTGGTGGTGTCATTGTTGGTGGTCAAGTTGTCCTAACTTAAGTAGTGTCATTCGTCACATCTTTAATAATGGCATCAGTGGTGGTAGGATTAGTGATATATTGGGTAGTCCTAGTAGTGACATTCGAGATAGCATGTCTAGCATCTTTAGTGGTTACATTAGTGGCATTAGAAGTGGTAATAATTGAAGTGGATTTAGTGGTATTGATGGTGGCATTGGTCATGGTGCTCTAATTAGTGCAATTGGTGGCATTGGAAGTAGCAATCTTAGTAGGGAAATTGGTGATTGTATTACTGGTGTTAGTGTTGAAGTTCATACTGACTTAAGCAGTTCCATTGATGGCCACTTTAACTATGGCATTAGAGGTGGTAGCATTGATGGTATATTTGTTAGTCATAGTAGTGGCATTGGTGGTAGCATTGCTATTAGCTTTAGTGGTGGCATTGGTCGTGGCATAGGTGATTGCTTTATTGGTAATATTGGTGATATTTTGGTTACTCTTAGTAATGGCATTGGTGGTAGCATTTCTTGTAGCTTTAGAAGTGCTATTGGTGACGTATGGCTGGTTGCTTTAGTGGTAGCATTGGTAGTATATTGTTTAGTCTTATTAGTGGCATTGGTAGTAGCATTAGTAGCTTAACTTGTGATTGGTGGTGGAATGGGTGGTAGCATTATTGGTACCATAGATTATATACTGGGTAATATTAGTAGTGGAAATTGAAATTCGATGGCTCGATAGATAAAATAATATTCTAACTGTCAAGGCAAATGTGACAGTCTCTTATGCAAATGGGACAGTCCCTTTTACAAATGAGACAGGGTATGAGACAGTCTCAATTACACTGCAGAAAATAAATAACAGAAATAAAATGCAGAATGCTGAAAACTGAAAAGTAAAAACACCAAAAGTTTTCACTTGGTTCGGCCCCTACACCTATTCTATGGCCTACATCCAAGTCCCCATGCCAACTAGCATAGAGAATGTATTATATCAACTTTAATAAAAGAACTTACAATCTTTTCCTTGATTACAAATATAGCACCTGAAAGAAACCCTTTCCCAAGCTACCTTGCTACCTAGCCCACTGCTATTCCTTAGCCTTCTAGCTACCTTGCTATACTTTGAAATCAAGCTTGCCACAACCCGGCACAAAGTTGATATGAATACACAAGTACAAGAATAAACAAATTGATTACAACTCAAACTAGGTTTCTTGTTTTTCTGGATATGAATATCTCGGGTATGAAACAAGAAAAAGATTTCAGATGATGAAAGATTCTCGTGAAAGTGTTAGTACCAAATCTGAAATGAAGAGTTGTATTTATAAGCAAAGTTCTAACAGATTTATTTTCAAACACAAGATAAGATTGGAAGATAAGTTTGTTTGAAAATATTTTGAATGAATCTTTGAAACTAATCTGTTAGTACGTTTGAAAATGATAAATCAAGTAAAGAGATAAGGCTTGAGAGATTTAAACTTGATTTATAAGATAAGGTGATGAGTTTGTTTGAGATAAGGTTTATCCAGATAAACAAGATTTATACAAAACCCTAACAAACTTAATCCTGAGAAATAGCCACCTGGAAAATCTGAAACACTGCAATCTCTGGACTCTAAACTGCTGTCTGTTATGTTGCAATCTGAATATCATCATAAACTCGTAGATTAACATTCTCCCCCTTTTATGATGATGACAAAGAAAGCATAAATGCTCCCCCTATCAAAAACACTAAAGGCCTGTAAAACAGAGTTAGATTCAACAGAATATATTGCAGTTTATAATATGTGCAATCAATATGAGAATGAGACAACTAAAGACTGAATGAGACATGAGATCAATATGCATAAAAGAAACAGTCTCAAACATTAAACCTTTAAAACAAAGACAACTCATCCATAAACCAGGATGTCCAGTTGCAATAGTTATCTAACAAATCCAGAATATCAGTTAATCACAAAGTCATCCAAAAACATTCATCAAAAAACATAAACCAACATCACAAAGTCATCCACAAAACATCCATCAAAGAAACACCCATTCAGAAACATAGTCTTAACCAAATAAACCCATCATCGTCTAAAAATATCAATCAAAAAACATCTCATAATTTCTCCCCCTTCATCATAAAAGGGTCCTTAATCGGAATCGTCATCAACATGAACTGGAGCTTTGTCTTTGCCTTTGCCTTTTCCTGAACCAGAAGCCTTGTTCTGGGATGAAGGAAACACCGGAGCTGAGCCGTACGCTGAAAATAGCTTGTCAAAAGCTTCCTGAGCTGGTGCCTTCCCGTCCCGTTCACGAAGCCAGTCAAAAATCTTTGCCTTATATTCTTCTCTGGTCATACCAAAAACTGAAGGTGGAGGAATGGCAGGAAGTGGCAGAGGAGCAGTGATTTCTTCTAAAGTACAATCTCCAATCCAGTCTCTTTTCTTGTGCCAATACAGCTTGCTCTTATCTTGCATGGCTGACAACTGTTGAGATAAAAACTTAGTTTCTGACCCAAGTTTAAAAAACAACTTAACAAATTCTTTTTCCCATGCCTTAGCAGAGGAAACCATCCCTTCTTGCAGAGTCCCAAACTCAAAATCTATGGTCTTAGACAACTTGACATCAGAAGTATGCAATACAGAAAGTTTAGCATTGATATCATCCAAAGACGAACAAACATACTTCCTAAACAACTCAAAAGAAGCATTGAGAATACTAACTTCAGAAGTTAGTGATCCAAGAGTTTTGACAGAAGCAAAATGCTGATTAAGATTAGCCAAAGCAACAGAATTTTCAGTTAATTTTATCAACAGAGAATTAAGAAGAGTATTGGTAGGCTGATCAAAAGGGTCTGAGGCATAATTGGGAGACTTAGGAATACCACCAACATTCCTAGAAGCATCATCAAAAACTAACTCATTTGATTCAGAAACTACGAGACCATTCGCAGTTAAAACAGACAAGTCAAAAACAACATTCAATTTTTCTGATTTAGCAGAGTCAAAAGGAACACGAAAATACTGAAAAATCTTTGTTAACAAAGCAGGGTATGGAAGATGCATGGATTCATGTTTAGCACAATGATTCATGTTGGAAATAATTAATGAAGCCAAATTACAAGGGGTTTTCTTAACAAACACAGACAGAAGAATAGAATCCTGAAATGTGACTCTATCACGACCAGATTTACGAGGCAAAACATTCGAATGAAACAGTTTAAACAATAATAAGCACATAGGAGTTAAATCAGTTACCAATGGTTTGACAGACACAGAAACAAAGTTGTCACCGATAATAGCTTTGAGTTGTTCCTCATATTGCAATCCAGGAATCTCGTCAAACGCCTGATGAGTGGTAAACGGGCAGGGACCTTGATCGGATACGGCTGTGAGTCTGGCCAGTAAATCCGCCTTAAAGCAAACTGGACTTCCTTTCACCGAAGAGAACACAATATTGTCGGACAAAATCGAAAAATTTGCATAGAACTCTTTCACCAAATCTGGATAAATCACATCCGACGGCGACAACAACCCAACACTCCCAACAGCTTCAAACAACGATGACACACCAATCCTGGAGAGAAGATCAGTATCACACAACCTTTCTTTCAGAATGGACTTGTGCCACGCCTTAGTAGTGCTTTCCTTTGCATGACGCTCGGAAGAATTAGGAGATGCTTCACTAGATGCTTCGGAAACAACTGCGGCCATACGACGACGCTTCGAACCAGACGGACCAGGGGTCGGAGTTTGGTTAGCGGTGGATCTTGAACGGCGAGCCATGGAAGAAAGAAGATTTTAGGGTTAAGAGAGAAAGGATAGAAGTTTGAGAGAATGAGAGAGTAAAGTGAGAAAAGAAAATGAAAAGATTAAGAAAGAGAGTTTAAAAAGAAGTAGAAACTGAAGAGTTAGAGATGGAAGAGGAGATGAAGAGGTGCAAAACAGAAGTGATGTATTGAATGAATGATACATGCACGAGTTTCAAGGAAATGAAAAGTCTAATCAAAAGATTTACAAAATCTAATGCTATATACACGCATAAACACACGGACAAATAAAAATAAAAAAAATTTATAAACAGGAGCCTAATAACTCAAATAATAAATACACAATATATTTAAGTATTATGACATAATTCATATTTAAACACATAAATTCCATAAAAACACGTAATAAATTACAGAGAACACATACCTAATTCACGACGCATGTTACAAAATCTATCTTCAGCTAAAGGCTTAGTGAAGATATCTGCACGCTGTTTCTCAGTAAAAATATAAATAAGCTCAATATTACCTTTAGAAACATTATCTCGTAGAAAATGATGACGAACATCAATATGCTTAGTACGAGAATGCATGACAGGATTTTTAGAGATATTAATTGCAGAGGTATTATCACAATAAATAGGAATATTTGAGTAAGAAATACCAAAATCCTGCAATGTTTGTTGCATCCACAAAATTTGAGCACAGCAACTTCCAGCTGCAATGTACTCTCCTTCAGCTGTAGAGAGAGCTACTGAAGTTTGCTTTTTACTATGCCATGCAACTAAACAATCTCCTAAAAATTCACAAGCACCACTTGTGCTTTTTCTATCAACCTGTGACCCTGCATAGTCAGCATCTGAAAAACCGATTAAGTCAAAGGAAGAGGAGCTTGGATAAAATAATCCCAAGTCACTCGTACCTTTCAAATATTTAAAAATACGTTTAACGGCATTCAAATGAGATTCTTTAGGTTGAGATTGAAAACGAGCACACAAGCATACACTATACATAATGTCAGGTCGTGAGGCAGTTAAATATAACAATGAACCAATCATACCTCGAAATTTAGTGACATCTACAGGTATACCTTGTTCATCCTTAGTAAGCTTAACTGAAGTACTCATCGGAGTTGATTTAGGTGTGACATGATCAAGTGCAAATCTTTTGAGTAGATCCTTTATGTACTTGCCTTGGTGAATAAATATTCCTGCATTAGACTGATTAATTTGCAAACCTAGAAAGTAATGCAATTCACCCATCAAACTCATATCGAATTCCTTATGCATGCAATCAGAAGACCATCTACACAAAGATTCGTTAGAAGATCCAAATACTATATCATCAACATAAACTTGAACTAAAAGAAAGTTATCACGTTTATGAAAAATAAAGAGAGTTGGATCGAGTGTACCGCGAATGAAACCATTGTTCACAAGAAATTGACTGAGACGCTCGTACCAACAACGAGGGGACTGTCTCAATCCATAGACAGATTTCTTGAGCTTGTAAACATAGTTAGGGTACTTCTCGTGAATGAAACCTGGAGGCTGCTTCACGTAAACTTCTTCCTTGAGATAGCCATTTAGAAATGCGCTTTTGACATCCATCTGATAGAGCTTGAACTTCTTGTGAGCTGCAAAGGCCATTAAGATTCGAATAGCTTCTAAACGAGCTACTGGAGCATATGTCTCATCGTAATCGATTCCTTCCTGCTGGTTGTATCCCTGAGCAACCAAACGAGCTTTATTTCGAATAATGTTGCCATCTTCATCCTTCTTATTCTTGAAAACCCAGCGAGTACCAATGATCTTGGCATCCTGAGGAAGTGGGACGAGTTCCCAAACATCACAACGCTCGAACTGATTCAATTCCTCCTGCATTGCAACAGACCAGTGTTCGTCTGCAACTGCTTCTTGAGCATTCTTTGGTTCGAATTCAGCAACAAAAGCACAGAATGCACATAGATTATGAAGTCTGCTTCGAGTAGAAATCCCTTGATCTAAATCAGTGAGAAGATTATCTGGTGGATGATTCTTCACAGTCCTAGAAGACTTAGGAAGTTGAATATTACTCATTTCTTCCTCATTAGAATTGTCTGCCTGGAAATGAATAGGAGTTGTCTCATTCAAAAGAGACTGCCTCATTTCCGCTTGTGAAGATTTATCCAGAGTAACAGAATTCACATTTGAAACACTATCAGGAGTCTTTGGAGAGCCAGAAGATTCATCTGAAGCTTGAGTAGATCCTGCAGAATTATCAGAAGACTGAGATGGACCTGGAGAGTCTTGACTGTTTGATTTGTCAGAATGAGACTGACTCTTTTCAGAATGAGACTGTCTCATTTGGGAATGAGACGATAGATCCGCAGTGTCTTCATCAATTTGAGTTATATTCCTTGAGGATTCATTGAATGTAATATTGATGGATTCTTCTACTTTGTTCTTGACAGAATTATAAACACGATAAGCTTTGCTTGTTGTAGAATATCCCAAGAAGATTCCTTCCGAAGATTTCGCATCGAACTTGCCTCGATTATTTTGAGTATCTAAAATAAAACACTTGGAACCAAATACTCGAAAATAACTAATGTTAGGAGTCCTTTTCTTAAGCAATTCATACGGAGTTTTAAGCAAAATAGGACGAATAAGTACTCTATTTAAAACATAACAGGAAGTGTGTACCGCTTCAGCCCAAAATTTTCTTGGAAGCTTACTCTCATGCAGTAGAGTTCTGGCAGTTTCCTGTAGGGTCCTGTTCTTGCGTTCTACTACTCCGTTCTGCTGAGGAGTTCGAGGAGCTGAGAATTCATGAGTGATTCCTCTTGATTTACAGAAGGTTATGAAATCCTTCTCGAATTCTCCTCCATGATCACTACGAATGGTCTTGAGCTTAAATGAATACTTAGTCTCAAGGTTAGTAATAAGATCCTTGAATTCACTAAAAGCTTCATCTTTAGTACGCAAGAATAACACCCAAGTAAAACGAGAATAATCATCTACTATAACAAAAGCATAATTCTTACCTCCTAAGCTTACATACCTTTCTGGACCAAAAAGATCTAGATGAAGGAGCTGCAAAGGAACAGAAGTTGATACTTTATTCTTAGCAGTAAAGGAATTTTTCACCTGTTTTCCAAGTTGGCAAGCTGAACAAGGTTCTATTTTCTTGTACTTCAGCTTTGGTAGACCTCTAACCAGATTATGAGAAGATATCTTCCGAAGAAGATCCATGTGAACATGACCAAGACGTCGATGCCAAAGATACTGTTGATCTTGAACAGTAGCAAGACAAATTTCCTCCTGCTGTTCATCAAAATCTAACACGAAAATATTTCCTTTTCTTTTGGCAACTAAAGCAAACTCGTTAGAATGAGTACCAATATAGCATACATCTTTATCGAACTTAACCTTATGACCAGCATCAGTAAGTTGACTTACACTAATGAGATTATATTTCAAACCATCAACTAAACGAACATTAGAAATGGCAAACCTGTCATTACCAATGGTGCCTTTTCCAATAATTCTGACGGTGTTTGAATCTCCAAGAGTAACTAAGCCACCTTCCTTGGCAACTAGAGATAGAAACTTGGATTTATCACCTGTCATGTGACGTGAACAGCCACTGTCGATGATCCATTTATTTCGCGGAACATGGACCTTCAAACAAACCTGCAAGAATTGCTTTATGTCTTAGGTACCCACTTAACCTTGGGTCCTGGTTGGTTAGTATCACAAATCTTATATAAATGTCTATCTGATTTCTTAATCCACATCTGAACAATATTAACAGAAGTATTAGCAGATTTATATCTAGTAGAAGATTTATAAGATGAGTTAGAGGAGTGGCCCTTGATACCACATAGTCTAGATTCAGATGTAGGGTGGCCAGCTTTGCCACAATCTCGACATTTCTCATAAGGCATCTTATATTTCATAGGAGCTCGCTTATAACCGCCTTGAAATGCACGTTTCTTGATTGACTCACATCCTAAACCTCCTTTATCAAGAGAAGATTTTTGTTCACCAAGAAGAGCATTCAAAGTTCCTTCTCCATGAAAACATTTAGCTAAATCCTTTTCAAGCTGTTCGACTTTCTGCTTTAATTCAGGAACAAGGGGATCAGGAGCACTGTCTTCTTTAACGGTTTCTGAATCAACAGATATTGACTCTTTCTTCAAGGCTTCAAGGCATACATCCTTCATCTCAATCTCATTTTTGAGATATTGATTTTCTTCAGTAAGTTTTGAAACCCTTTCAAGCAATGATTTGTTCTCAGCAACTAGGGCTTCTTCCTTCATGGAGTCATCCATTTCACTAAGAACTTCACTTAAAGCTTGCTTTAAATAAGCATTCTTTTCTTTCAATTTCTTGACCTGGACCTGCAAATTTAAAATAGACGAAGATATATTTGAATTATACTTAATATTCTGTACCTCATCATTATCACTGGAGTCGTCCTCTAGTCCAGCAAAGCAAAGTTGAGCAATTTCATCGTCTGAATCGATCTCCACATCAGATTCATCATCACTCCAGGTAATTAATGCCTTCTTTTTGTTCTTCAGCTTGTAACAGTCCTTTTTGAAGTGCCCTTTCTTTCCACACTCAAAGCAAGTATCCTTGCTTTGATTCACTTTAACCTCCTTGCTCGGATTAGATTTGAAGTCCTTCTTCAGAAACTGTGACTTCATAGGTCGTTTGGAGGCATTCCGTTTGGCAAGAAATTTATGAAACTTCTTTGTAAGAAGAGCAATATCTTCATCAGAATCGTTAGGAGACTCGTCTGCATCTGCATTAAGTGCAAGAGTTTTCTTACGAGGAGCCTCATCTTCTTCATCATATCTGCGTAGCTGGTTTTCAAATTCTTCCAATTCACTGAACAGTGTTAGAGTATCCATAGTTGAAAGCAATGTTGAATCCTGCAGAATGGTAACCTTTGGAGCAAACTTCTTTGGCATTGCTCTGAGGATTTTCCTATTTATCTCAGATTGAGGAATGATCCTTTCCAGAAGTGAGATAGAATTCATCAATGTCAGAAACCTCCCTTGAGCATCTCGCACGCTTTCATCTCTTTCCAACCTGAAACCTTCATAGTCACTCATTAGCATACTTAATTTTACTTCACGTACCTTAGACGTGCCTTCGTGGCTGACTTTGATCGTATCCCAAATCTGCTTGGCAGTAGTACATGCTGAAACTTTTCTTAATTCTGTAGCTACCATGCCATTGAGAAGTGAGTTCATAGCTTTAGCATTGGAATTCATTGCGTTCACTTCTTCGGGAGAGAGATCCTTGAGAGATTTTGGCTTTCCTTCTTTCATAGGAATTGTGAAACCATTTTCTACAGCATCCCATTCAAATGCATCACGCTGGAGAAAGATTTTCATTCGAAACTTCCAGTCATTGTAGTTTTCAGCACCATGAAGCAGTGGTGGATAATTGTTTGAATACCTATCTGGTTGAGCCATGGATCGCTAGCAAAATAAACACTAAAAAAGAGAATTAAATGCACCTGCTCTGATACCAAATGAAATTCGATGGCTCGATAGATAAAATAATATTCTAACTGTCAAGGCAAATGGGACAGTCTCTTATGCAAATGGGACAGTCCCTTTTACAAATGAGACAGGGTATGAGACAGTCTCAATTACACTGCAGAAAATAAATAACAGAAATAAAATGCAGAATGCTGAAAACTGAAAAGTAAAAACACCAAAAGTTTTCACTTGGTTCGGCCCCTACACCTATTCTATGGCCTACATCCAAGTCCACATGCCAACTAGCATAGAGAATGTATTATATCAACTTTAATAAAAGAACTTACAATCTTTTCCTTGATTACAAATATAGCACCTGAAAGAAACCCTTTCCCAAGCTACCTTGCTACCTAGCCCACTGCTATTCCTTAGCCTTCTAGCTACCTTGCTATACTTTGAAATCAAGCTTGCCACAACCCGGCACAAAGTTGATATGAATACACAAGTACAAGAATAAACAAATTGATTACAACTCAAACTAGGTTTCTTGTTTTTCTGGATATGAATATCTCGGGTATGAAACAAGAAAAAGATTTCAGATGATGAAAGATTCTCGTGAAAGTGTTAGTACCAAATCTGAAATGAAGAGTTGTATTTATAAGCAAAGTTCTAACAGATTTATTTTCAAACACAAGATAAGATTGGAAGATAAGTTTGTTTGAAAATATTTTGAATGAATCTTTGAAACTAATCTATTAGTACGTTTGAAAATGATAAATCAAGTAAAGAGATAAGGCTTGAGAGATTTAAACTTGATTTATAAGATAAGGTGGTGAGTTTGTTTGAGATAAGGTTTATCCAGATAAACAAGATTTACACAAAACCCTAACAAACCTAATCCTGAGAAATAGCCACCTGGAAAATCTGAAACACTGCAATCTCTGGACTCTAAACTGTTGTCTGTTATGTTGCAATCTGAATATCATCATAAACTCGTAGATTAACAGAAATGGTAGTGGCATGGCTCATACCTTTAGTTGTGGCACTGGCGGTGCAAGTGGTAGCATTGATACTGGTGGATTTAGTATTGGTGGTAGTTTTAGTTATGGCCTTGGTGGAAGTAGCTTACTTAGTAGCATTCGGGGTGCTGGTGGTGATATTGGCATTAACATTAGTAGTAGTAAAATTGGTTGTGGCCGCGGTAACTTTGGTAGTGATTTTAAATAGTATTGTTACAGATGAAATTAATGGTACTCGAATGATCACGGATAATGCATATAATTATACTAGTGTCATTGGATGTATTAGCATCGGTACTGGTGAAAACCTTGATCGGTGTGTCATCGGTGGTAGTGCTATCAATATCAATGGGATTGCTAGTGACATTAATCGGCCTTACAGTGTTGACCAACTACCTTCACATCGGCATAAACATCAGCATTATTTTTAATTTTGTTACTGGTCCCACTTTTACATATCAATGGATGAACCCATGTTCGGAATGAGATTTCTTACTTGCATGAGATGTACTTCCTAAAAGTGGCTCATGATCTCACAGAAGTTCATAAGACTTAGAATCTTTACTCATCCTAAAGATGTCTCAGCTCATACAAAATTGTAAAACAAAATCCATTTTTTGATTAGTAATTAGAAGAATCTAATTACTAATCCAATGGAGGTACCATTAGAAAAATGGATTTTGTTGTACAATTATGTAGGAGCCGAAATATTTTTAGAGTGAGAAAAGAGTCTAAGTATTGTGAATTCTTTGAGATCCTAAGCCGCTTTTGGGAAGTACATCTCAGGCAAGTCAGAAATCTCAATCATAATACGAGTTCATCCACTGATCTGTAAAAGTGGGACAAACAACAAAATTAAAAATAATGTTGATGTTTATGCCGATGTGCAGGTAGTTAATCAATACTATAAGGCAGATTAATGTAACTGCATTAATATCACCAACGCCCCAACTGATATTGATAGTACTACCACCATTTCCAGAGTTATCAAGGTTTTCACCACTACCAATGTTAATACAACCAATGGCACTAGTATAATTATATGCATTATCCCAGATCACTCGAGTATCATTAATTTCATTAACATCATTACTATTTGAAACAACTACAAAAATAAAAACCAAAGTTACCTCCGCCACAACCAATGTTACTATCACTAAAGTTAGTGCCAATATCACCGCTAGCACCCCGAATTCTACTAAGTAAGTTGCTTCCACCAAAGCCATAACTAAACTACCACCACCAATACTAAATCCACCAATATCGAGGCTACCACTAGCACCGCCAGTGCCACAACTAAATCAACGAGCCATGCCACCACCATTGTCACTATTAATATTATCCAATATATGACCAATGCTACCAATAAAGCTACCAGCCATGCCACCAGTTAATCTACCAACAATGCCACTACCAATGCCACTACTAAGACTAACCAATATACCACCAATGCTACCACTAAAGCAACCAGCCATGCCACCACCAATTCCACCAACATATCTACAAGCAACAATACCCCCAATGCCACTACTAAGACTAACCATTATATCATCAATGTTACCACTAAAGTAACCACCCATGCCACCACCGATGCCACCAATAAAACTACCACCAATGCTACCACCTATACCACTACTAAGACTAACCAATTACCACCATTTCTACAATCTCTAATGCCATAATTAAAGTGACTATCAATGGAACTGCTTATGTTAGCATGAATTTTAACACTAACACCAACAATACCACCACCAATTCTCCTACTAAGATTACTGGTTCCAATGCCACCAATTACACTAATAAAAGCACCACAATAAATGGAACCATCAATATCACTAAATTCACTACAATTATTACCACTTGTAGTACCACCAATGTAATAAGCAAAGATGTTAGATATGCTACCACCAATGCCACTACTAAGACTACCCAATATACCGCAAATGCTACCAGAACTGCTGTCATTATTAAAGTTGCCACCAATGACACTACTTAAGTTAGCATGAACTTCACTATCATCAATAATGCCACCTCCAATTCTACTTTTAAGATTAGGGCCACTAGTGCCACCAATTGGAGGAGTAAATTACCACCACTATTGCCACACCTAAATATATTACTATTGGACTCAATAAAAATAACAACTTTTTCCAATAGTAATCGATCTATAGCCATTAACTATTGGACTCAATAAGAATAACAACTTTTTTCCAATAGTTATCCATCTATAGTCATTACATCAGCAGCTGATTTAGTGTGGATGAAAATGGTCAGGCAACCTATTCTTGTATTGAAAATATAAGTTCTTACAAGGTACAATTTTTCCCAAACAAGGCTACATATCCATGAAGTAAGAAATTGCATTTTCAACATTGTGTTTGATGAAATGAATTTTAATAGTTGTTGGGGGAGGGAAACACCCAACACCCAATATAAGTAAATTTAGTGTGTTATTAGGTTAACACATAATACTTTAGAGTAGCTTGTCATATATATATATATATTAAAAAATAATCCCAATATAGTTTAAAATATTTTTTTTAATTTTAGTATGAATTTTATATGATAAATTTTAATTTTTTTTCTATATTTTAAAAATCTGATTTAACAAGCATATATGTAAATAAATATTACTCTAATTTATTTTGTATAGTAAATGAAATTAGATTTTTAAAATTAGGTGGTAAGTATTCTATAAAAACGTTTAATTAAAAATTACATTTTCTCAAAAAAATTAAATTTTATTTAATAAAATGATATACAAATTTCCTACTAACCTCAAATAACAATAATATAAGTACCAAATAACTAAAAATAATAAAATACTACTACAAAAGATTTAAATATAAAAAGCTTTCACTATCATGCACAAATTAATTGTCATAAACAAATTAATATTTACATAACAACAATTAATCAAGTTCAATTTCTAAAGGTATAAGGTACAAAATTTTTGACAAACAAATTATACATATTAGGAAAGTGATGCAGTTTTTAAAAATATTTACTAATTGCACTTCGTTTATTTAAACATAAGAATTAAAATAAATTATAAAATTATTGTTGATTTCTATTTAGTTCTTAGTGTATTTGATTTGAAATTATAAAAATGACCTAAAATTGTGGGTAACACTACATATACCATGTACTATGAGTATATAAGTTGTTTGTCTTAGCCATATGTACTTTGACATAGTTATAATGAATATTTTTTATGATTTTCTATTGTAATGTAAATTTATTATTGAAAATTATCCTTATATTTATAAACTTGCTTTTTTACTAACAAATTTTCACTAGACACTTTTTCTAAATAAAATTGTGACAAGCACAAAAAGGCTGAGAACTACATAAAGACACTATTTTGTCAAATACTTTCCAAAATTCAAGTCCATTATTATTGCAAAATGAATAAACAGTTTTACGAGTCCATTATTATTTATGATAGTTCATAAATTATTTTACGAGTTTTCTTTTTTTGAATAAAAGTATAAACTAGCACTTGTTTGTCCCAGTGATTTGTAAATTTTAAAAATATCCATATTATATGATTAATAGAGTCATTAATTTCATGGTAAGATGTATTTTACAATCTTTGTATTTTATTTTATTTGATTATATAATATGTATATTTTGTTAGGTGTTTAATTTATAAAACATTAAATTTAACTTAGTTATGGTATAAGTTTTTATTTTTTAAGACGCTAGACTATTAAAGTTAGATGCACTAATAATGTTTCTTTGCATCAGGTTGAGAAGAAAGTGTGTGAATATTTTCTCAAATGGAGGTACTTTTCCATTGTTGGAGGTTCCTATAGATAAACAGTTTTGGGCGGATGACTCAAAAGCCCAAAGATGTTAATGCCTACTATGTTTTGGTGGAGGCCTATTTATCAGTCAACTGTCAATGTATTATGCTCTGGTAGGTTTGTTTCCGTAATTTGATTTGTCATTGTTTTCTATAGTCATATTAGGTTTTTTTGGGTATGTCAACACTTATAGTTTATTTAGTTTATTTTATTGTATTGTTATGATCATATGTTTAGTGTTGTATACATGGTTTTTAAAAGTTTTAACACTGCTGTGTGATACTAAAGAAATATTTTTAACTTATATCTTTAATTATACAATTGTAATGTCTAGTTCATTGTTGGGTGATCAAACATTATTTACATGATATCAAGTCAACAAGTTTGCTCTTCCACTTGTTAATTTGATGATTATTTTGTAAAAAGTTTACGTCACTCCATAAAAATTACATAAATTCCGACAAATTGCGCAAAATAGATTAAATGGCCCGAATTAGAACATTAAAAAAATATTCTATCTTTGTTTATGTTAAAGGATTGTGGTATATTAAAATTTGATAAATAATAACTGTTAATTACAAAACTCAAGACCGACCTACTCTCTACTAGTAATATGGTATTGTGTGTTTGTTATGTAGTCGATGATCATGTATTTCTCAACAGTTATTGGTTCCTAAAGCTAATTGGATTTTTGGGCTCATACGTGATTACTCATATTACATTGTTTTCCTATATCAATGGAGGCATCAGTTGCACCTCTTATTATTTTTATCTTAATCTTTTCCATGTTTGGCATTGCATAAGGCATTAGTTTAATTGATGCCTTTGTTAATCTAGATTTAAAAAATGTTATATTTTTGTGGACATCTTGTTCTTGATAGAGTATATATTTATGTATATTTTAAAGGATTTTATTCTGATATTTATAATATTATATCATTAATTATATATTATTAGTTAGAGTTTAATATTTTATGACAGAAAATAAAGAATCTTTAGGAGTTGTAACGAATTGGAAGAGGAGTTGTAATTCTAGTACCTGATATAATAGACACAATTTAAGTATTAGATCAGGAGATTGATATGAGAATTGTGAAACTTATGATTCTAGGTTTTTAATAATCTATAATTGTATTTTGTATGGCAATGGGAATGGGATTAATGGATATTTGTAGGCACTATAATCTACCTTGGGAGAAGATTTTATAAACCCTAGAAGGATTGTTTTTAACAAAAAAATAACACAAATTAGACATTCATGATGGCCATTGAACAACCCTTATTCTTGGATTGTTTCTCTCATATATCTTATATAACTTTTATTTGTTTATTAGACTAAAATAATGAATAGTTAAAAAACCCATAAAATTAATATCCACACTTCTGAATTGTAAGAGAAAAAAGACTTGAAATTGGTGTTGATATCCGTCCTTGCCCGATAACGAACTTCTAAAAATACACTCAACAATTTGGCTCCGCTGCCAGGAAGGGAGCATATTGATTTTGAGTTATTTGTTTCTTGTAGTATGGATTTTTTTCTTTGTATATAATTTCTTCCATCTTTTTGTTTTTCTTTGGTGTGTCTACAGGTTTCTTTGAGGTAGACAACGTAAAGTTTTGAGTTGAGGAGATGACATGAATAACAATTTTGGTTGGGATAACGCTCAAGATTTCATCAATAATCAAGAATGATATCAAAGTTTTTATTCTTTTCAGGATTTTAATGGGTATCAGGTGAACTCATTCAATTGTTACAACTCATATTATACTCGATACCCTTCTAGCACATATTTTTCATATGTATTCAATAGGTTGGTGCAATGAGAATGCTAAAAATAAATGTTTTATTAAGGAAGTTCAACTTGTGAAGCATGATGGTTGTCTTCAAGTTCCTCCTTATGTCAATTTTCCAACAATCCATGATTCTTGTTTAGCAATTGATGATAATTTTGTATTTGATGAGACTACTTGTTCAGTTGACTATAGTACCATGTGTGATAATGATAATTTGGATGTAGTTGAAATTCTACCAATTATAGAGAATGTTATTGAGTTTAAAAAATTGGTAGACGAAGTAAATAGTGATGAGTGTCCAATTAAAATTGGGGAGAAATTTAAGATTGATAAAATTAAAAGTCTTGCCTATGAATATAAAGATCCAATTTGGGAGGAGTTTATGAGTCGCACTTATAATGATTATTCTGATAACTTTTCTAGTTATTTTGATTTTTTGAGGTCTCTTATGCAAGTGAGGATCAATAAAATTTTCTTATATTTTTGTGGATCAAAGGTATGTTTGCACATTATAATTATATTAATGATTCATAGTTATGTGTATTTATTAACTTTTTCACCACATTGATAATGTTAGTTGCATGTACAAGTCAAGCTAATGCCATTAAAGAAAATGCTCCTTGGGAGACAACCTAAGATGTTAATTGTGAAATTATAGTCATAAATTAATCATAATTATGTATATCTATTAATATTAAGTTGTTGGATTGTGCAGATGAAAGAAAATTTAGTCATTTACAAAATCAGCAGCATTCTCAAGGGCTTTACCAGCATTCTGAAGGGCTTGACCCCTATTCTAAAGGCCTTGATCTCTTGTTCGTTTAAAAAAAAAATTTATGTACATTATTTATGTTGCTTGTTCATATATATATATATATTATGTACATTATTTATTAGTTTTATTATTCTTAGATTATTATTATTACTATTATTATTATTATTGTTGTTGTTATTTTATTACTTTTATATGTATTTGTACATTATTTTATAGTTTACTAATACATATATTATGTAGACTTTTTTGTATATTTATATATATATATATATATATATATATATATATAGGGGTGAGTTCTATGGAGTCCACCTTTTTATCGGAGTCCTCGGAGTCCATCTACGTTCTGCAAATAAAATATATTGTAAAACGTGTTATTTTGCAAAACATGTTACACAAATAGCATAACTTCAACAAAATCATGCAAATCTCATATATTTACGGTACAATATGTATGTTCTGCAATATGTTCTGCAACATGAACATTTATGTTCTGTAAACTAAACATGTTTTGTAGAATATATATTTTTGCAATGTTCTGCTTGTAAAATGTATGCAATCTACAAGATTTTTGATAGAATAGTGATGTTTGTCGAAAAAAAATATGTTTTGCAATATTTTAAGCTATATTTTACTTGCAGAACATATATGGACTCCGAGGACTCCAATTAAAGGTGGACTATCTTATATACATTTATTTTTTTATTCAGATTTTTCTTAGGATACTATGTATAAGTAAAAATAACAAAACAAAAAAAAAAGGAACATAGAGTGGGGTTTTGAAACAGCGAGTGAAAACATCTAGTTTGAGTGTGAAAAACTATGTGTCATTTGATCAACGAGGAGGCTCTACCACTTCAAATTGGATGCTTAGTTGGCACATGTGGGTTTCATCCCACCATCTCGACGGTGATATTCGTCATGAGAGTCTTCTTATTTTTCTTTCATTATGTATGGTCTTTATTGTATAGTAAAATATTTCTATGCTATTATGGGATGATAATTATTGTTCCTTTGGGACAAGAAACATGCTATGTTGGGGGTGTGTTTATGTGTGTGAGTTATATGGTGATGTATTAGTAGTAAAAAAAATAAACAAATTAAACAAAAAATTGCATTGTACCATGTAGGTGCATTCCATTGCATATCATTTTAGTAGTAGTCCAAGTCAGTGACCGATGATGTTAATATGTGTAGCTTGTTTTTTACTAGTTCTTTATAAGATCACGTTTTAACGATGTTACATGCGTAGTGTCACAAGTGCAAAATTTATTTCTTGACACGACTCATTATGCTCTAGAAGTAATACTCAGATATCCTTATTTCTTAAAAGGTATCCTCTTGTTGATTATTAGAATTTTGACTATTCCCTTTTGAGCTTCGTATGTAAACGCTTAAGTTTGAGGGGACTTTGTGCCTAGTAACTGAAAACCTTTTATCGTTTGGGATTGTTGACCCAACACTCGCTATATGGGTATTAGTGCATAAATCTTTAGGGATCTCGACCATTACACAATTAAATAAGCCACTTAAATATTTACGAGTGTACAATATGGTTTGCAAAGTTTTTTGGCGGTCGTAACTAACTTACACTTAAGAGCCACCCAACCTTTAGACCGAGCTTGTGAAGTCTTACGGCGGTCGTAACTCACTTGCACTGAGGAGCCACCTAACCTTAGGCTGAGCATAAAAAACCATATATAGTTATATAGTAGTATCGTATCAATACATATGTACTTGTGTCCGTTATGTGGTCATAGTGTAGTGTGAGTGTGATGTGTCTAAACTTGTTACATATTCTGAAGGTAATATCTGACTTGGTATAAACTATTATATTTGATATCCTTTGTATAGTATATCATTTAGGTGCATTCATGTAGTTTCACATTTCATAGATTAAATGGAATTTTTGTGGGTACATTCACTATAGACCCTCACGAGACCTTACTCGTCCACTAGGGCTACCCTCGGGTTTTAAAGGATTATTGTATATGCCAAATGCAACCGTGATCACCTTACGAAAGTGGTATTAGTTAGTAGTTTACTATATCAGTTTGCACGAGGACGTGCAAAATACTAAGTGTGGGGATATTTGATAGAATATATATTTTAAAGGATTTTATTCTTATATTAATAATATTATATCATTAATTAGATAATATTAATTAAAGTTTAATTTTTTTTTGACAGAAAATAGAGAATTTCCAACTTTAGATGGAATTGGGCTTATTTGGACCTAAATGATAAGGAAATTCGGATTTATTTGGTTGCACACGCATACATCACTGTTTGGGCCTTAACTTGAGTTCTAGAAATCAGAATTGGGAGATCTTACAGCTCATCCAAAGCTAATAGAATTATGTATGGTTTAGAAGTGGTCCATCATCAAGTATCCAACTGGAGCAGCCCAGAATCAGGCCTGAAAGACAGGCTACAAATTTTACATCAAAGTCCAATTTATTTTGGGAAAAGCATTGAAACTCTTTATTATATATTAGGTTTTATATATTTTATAGAAAAAACCATAACCTAATATAGTATATAATAAATTTAGCCATATTCTTGAGAGAAGCGATAGAAGCATCTAGAGAGGGAGATTGGAAGAAGGAGTGAAGGGATTCATCAAGATTCCGAAGGAACTTTAAAGTTATATTCTTTGTGCATCAATTCTTAAACTCATGGTTAGTGTTGTTAATATACATTTTTTTTTCTTATCATGAGTAGCTAATTCATTAATCCAAGAGTTTGGTAGTATTCAGTTGGCGTAAAATGTGTGTTTGATTATATTGTAATTTTTTTATTATCGTTAATCTTTCATTGAACACTTTATACAATTAGGGGAGTATCTAACTTCTAATTGAATCTTTAGGAGTTACAACGAATCAAGAGAGGAGTTGTAATTCTAGTACATGATATAATAGACACAATTTAATTATTAGATGGGGAGATTGATATAAGAATTGTGAAACTTATAATTCTTGGGTTTTAATAGTCTATAATTGTATTTTTTATGACCATGGGAGTGGCGTTCAATCACTACAAGAAAAAGTCCATAGATATGGGTTTTTGGCCGATGTCTATGATGTTTGGCAATCGATGTTGATGTCGGTGATGTCTATTCTAGACATCATCCATAATACGATTTTTTTACTGGCTTAGACATCGTTTCTTGAAAAAACTGATGTCCATGCATTGTTTTTTTACAAAAAATGTTAGAAATAAATAATTTAATAAATAAATTACACTTGTTACAGTAGATTAAACATATAATGAGCTATGTTTTTTACCACATAGACAGCATATATTTTCTTTTAGGTGATGTAAAATCAGATATTAAACATCGATTTATTCAATAAAAGGTGATGTCTATAGTTGCACATAGACATCAATTATATCCCAAACAAAGTGATGTCTATGTTCAATTTATACTTGAATATGTCTATCTTTGACATCAGTTTTTTTTATCAAAAATGATGTACATTAACTTTTTTGACATCAATTTTTCTTCTTTAAAAGTGATGTACAATTGTTTTTTGACATCATTATTAATTCATTAAAATGCGTGTTTGCATCTCAGTATTTCAGCACTCTTTCTATTTTTGAAGTTATCAACTTGTTAAGGCATGAAAGGTTATCAACTTCATGATTAAATGACATCTCTGAATAACTACAAGCACTAGGATTGGCCAATAAACACTCCTACAGTAAAGCAAGTGCAACATATATGGCATTAACTTACAAGATAATGCATGTTCCAGAGCCTTTATCTGGAAGGCAGCAAGTTTTCTTGGCCTCTGTATTTCACCTGGATTAACATAACCTACAAAATGAACAGGTATGAGAAACAATAGTCTACACTAAATCAGCTCTAAGTACTACTAGGAAGCAGGTAGCTATTTAATCTTATTTTGTTTAAATAATTAAGATTCATCTTGCTACAAGTTCGAACTAAAGAAAACTAGGTTAGTACCATGAAAAAAGGAAACCAACTAACATACTAGGTTTGTACCAATAATAACTGAGAAGAAACTAAGTTGCTATCTAGGTACTTATTGCTTCTTACAACAGGTAAATATTCTAGAAAAAAACCCTGAAGTATTTTTCATTATACATGTCAGTGTATACAGCAGAAAAGAATAACAAGATAAAAACAGAGAGTCCAGCTATCCTTCACCACTTTGTATAACTACCACACAGTGCAGGTACACATTTGCATACTAGGGCATCTGTAATTTTCTTGCAATGGTTCATTAGACCTACCCTCTCTGCAATGCTTCGCGGATGACTTGCAAAGCCTCTTTTATGCCCGAATTTTAGATGGAATGGAGTCTTGCTGAAACTACAGAAAATTCTCCATTATTGCCATTTCAGCAGAAGTGATTGGCAAGTTCGGTTGGTGAACTAAACCAGATGTGTAATTGTTCAAATCATCATTCTAGTACACCAGGAAAAGAAAGTAATTCAAGTGACTAACAAGAACAAATAAATACTAAATAAACACCGTTCATATACCTGCTTGTCCAGTCCAGTCATATTGGATAACATCTTCACTTCACCATCTCTCTTTCTTTCTAAGCTATTGCTGGTAGGACCATTGTGTAAATTAGAGACATAGCCCTATTGGAATTTCCTCCATTATGTCCATTGGCTAAGTATGAATCATTTGCATTAACACGACTCAGAGACATGAACCTCGAGTGAGAAGAAGGCCTAGATGAGAAATTCATATGATCACCCAACCTATTCATTGGGGAGCTTAATCATGTACTAGTCTTATTATAAGATCTGAATTTCCCACATCATTCATCCCCGAGAATCCTGTTAATAAGCATCAGGTTCTTAGCAGCCCATACAAAATCATTGCAACAATAATACAAAAATCACAATACTGAAAGTAGTATCCATATTCAAGTTTTAACTAACAACATGTTATTTTATGACACATACAAGACTCAACCAAAACTAAATCAGGTCATAATGTTCAAAATTTTTTTTGTTTTGTCAACTACAGAGCATGGCACATACATCTGTTTTAACTTTCCACAAAATTAAAGCAAAATGAGCTATTTAAAATATGAATATGTGATAAATCATTAATCAGTGACGAACTTTTGCAGGAAAGATCCAGTAGACCAGCACAAACAAGCTTTTAGATGTTCATTCCTCTAGATCCAAACTAAAAGGCAAGTAAAAGGTCATAATATAAAACCAAAATAAACAAAAAGATCACAGATTGGATCAGTTTTCTTGCACATGTACTTAAACTATCACATACATATGTAGTTCCTTATTTATGCAACCATTCAAAATTATTCTAGTAAATCTATAGCTCATCATCAGATATAAAATTTGAAGCAGCAAATAAATAATAAGAGGCAGTGATGTACCAATACTAATATCATCTCCGGAAACGTCAAATCTATTAAACATACTCAAATAAGTAAATCAGGGTTACAATTTCAAAAAAAAACCAAATTTAAAAAATTTAGGGTTTCGATTTCAAAAAACCCCAATTGAAAACTACTCTCAGAGAAGACCATATTTCAAAATAACATAGTAAATTCACTTACCAATTCGAGTTTCTAAAATGATAACCAAGTAGAGAAGATCATAATTCAAGGTTATCCTCTTACCAGCTTAGCATAGAAAAACGGAGAGAGATGGTGGAGATGATGGTGGTGAGCAGAGCGGTGGTGATGTTTGTGAGTGGGGGTGGTGAGTGGTGGGGATGATGATGGTGGGGTGAGAGAGTCGGATGAGAGAGACAGCTTGTGAGTTCATTTTTTTTAGTTTTTAGTTTTTTTAGTTATGTGTCTCGTGGGGGAAAAACAAAAAGCGGGGGAGAATATTTGCCAAGGGGGATATTTTTTTGGCTAAGGTGGAAACAAAAACAAAGTGGGCGGGGAGTGATTTTTTTTTTTTGCAACTTTAGACATCAGTTTTAGAATAACTGATATTTTAAAACAACATAGACATCATAAAAATACGAGATGATGTTATTAATTCTTTTAACATCAGCGGCATCAACAACTAATGTCTAATGTGTGACGTCTATTCGACTTTTTCTTGTAGTAAATGGATAGTTGTAGGCACTATAATCTACCTTGGGAGAGTATTTTATAAACATTAGAAGGATTATTTTTAACAAAAAAATAACACAAATTAGACATTCATGATAGCCATTGAAGAACCCTTATTCTTGGATTGTTTGTCTCATATATCTTATATAACTTTTATTTGTTTATTAGATTAAAATAGTGAATAGTTAAGAAACCCACAAAATTATTATCCACACTTCTGAATTGTGTGAAAGTCACTGAAAAAGTGAATAAAACCATCGTCGATATAAAACATTTTTGTAAATAAATGGTAGTCTGTGAAAATCTGGGTTAAATGCTTTTGTATAAAACTCTTATGCACAATCATTCAGAAAAAACATGAATAAAAGAAATCGTAGTTTGAGGAGGCCTGGAACAAATATTTGAAAAAATTAGAAACTGTTTTTTCTCAAGGGTGCTGGTAAACCGTTATGTATATAAACTGGTTCTTATTTTCAAATTGTTGTTCTTTCATCTTAAAACAAGTGTGGTGACAATGGTTCATATTTTTAAACTGTTATGTGTAATAAATTAAAATAAAGGTTATTTTATAAAATTGTTGTTATTAAGTATTGAGACAATGGTTTAAATTTTTAAATTGTTGTCTCTTTCTTTCTTAAACAAGTGTTCATCGACCATTGTGTTAAGTTGCTTCTAGTAATAGTTTAGTGTTATGTGCATTAAGCCGGCAACACAGTGTTTTGAATTAGTTTGGGTTAGTATTGGTTGTTTCTAAAATAGAGGAAATAATGGAGATGCACACGTTTTGAGTAGTTCCCTAGTTATTAGGAATAGTAGTAGTTTCTTTCTTTATATAATTGTGCTATTTTGAGAAATGGATATGAGAAAATTGTCCCAACTCTCCCTCTGCATTCTTCTACTTTCTCTCTTATTTCTTGGCTATTGGAACAACCGTTGATGCCACCATATCAGTGGTATCAGAGGGGTCCTGATCCGATAGAGACACGTAAACAATCTTTTGAACATTTCCAGCAAAGTACTAATGAGGCGCTTGAAAAACTTACTACTATGTTCCACCAATTGATGATTGATGTCCAGACCATTAAAGAGAAGGATATAGCCTCACCTTCTGGGTCCAGCCAAGGTAACAACATTGGAAAGGAAACAAAACCTTACCTGAAGAGCCATTTTCCCCAATTCAGTGGTGATGATCCTACGGGGTGGGTTAATCAGGCTGAAAAATATTTTTTCGTTCCAAAATGTAACAGATGGTGACCGCGTCAGCTTGTCTTCTTTTCATCTTGACGACATCGCCTTACAGTGGCACAAATAGTTTGCAAAGATAAGGGGCCGATGACATGGGCAGAGTTTACCAAGGCACAGTTCATTAGGTTTGGGCCGACCGAGTATGATGATCCTTCGGAGTCCTTACACCGGCTCAAGATGAAGTGTATCTTTGGTGGCCTTTGCCCTTATAGACATCCACCTCTACCTATTCAATGAAGAAATTCTTTAAAAAGTACCTACAAAAAATATATGAGTAAATATCTCTTATCATCTTCTCAAAATTATGGAGAATCCCATGTTTTCCTTCTCATGGGGATTCCATATTTTCCTTGGTGAGGACAAGCCTTTTGCCATGGCCAAGCCCTTTTCATACCTTCACCAACCCAAGCTTCTTTTGCTTAAACTACACATACTTTGTACCTTAAAACATAATTATTTATTTTTACCCCAATTTTAACTAAAATGACCCTCTTGAGGGGGGAAGATGCACTATCAAATTATAATTATAAATATATCAACAAATTTTGAACATTAAAATCTTCAAATTTTAATATCAAAGTAAAATTTTTAAATAAATAAATATTATAATGACTAGTTTTAAAACAAATATTAATATTTTTACAGATCTGTACTTACATGTAAATAAAATAAATATCTTCAATTTTTCAGGTAAATATAAAAATTTATTTTATCCTTATAACTTAAGGAATATACTTTTTTTAAATGTAACAAATTATTTTTTGTTTAAAAAAACAAGAAAGAAAAAAGTTGTCAGATTTATGGAAAATTCTATCAAATTAGTTGTTACACTAAATTTAAAAATCTATTAAATATATTTCAGTAAATATAAATAATTAGAATTTGGAGACGAAGATCATCAGGGCATGAAAATACAAAATTATAACCGACAATTTTATTTAATACAAACATGCACAAGTATAAATAATTTTGAAAATTGTAGTCTTGAATAATAATGAAATTTAATTTTAGTTACTATTACCAATGTTAACCTCAACAATTAAAATTATATTACAGTAAACGAAAAAATACATCAATAATTTTAATTCGTGAAAATATAATAATTTAATATTAAAAAAATTATAAATAAATAAAATATTGAATAGAGAGTATAAATTTTAATTTAAATAGATGATGAACAAATCTTGCTAAGGAAATAGTAAGTTTAAGAATACAAGAATTTAGTGTAGATAGAACTGTAGGTAAATTTATTTGTTCTTTTTGCGTGAATGAGTCAATAACATCACAAAAGAGCCTAACTTATAACACATCCTAATTCTTATTAGTATACTTACCTAATCTTAATCTAAGCCCAATATATTTTAAATTGGACCTAACATCTAATTCCAACAAGCAACTAAAAACCCTAAATTTTTTCACAATATGGTTTTCTCCTGTATATGGAACCTCATTTCAACCCAGCCCTAAAATATCTTCATTTCAATACACTAATCCTCTCCTAAATGGCTTGTGCGACACAGCTACGAGACTTTCTGGTTCATTACCCAATTTTGTGATAAATCCTAGGATTGTTTACATCTTATATATTGATAAAAGTGTCTTATTAAGTGTGAAATACAATATAATCTTGTAATCCTTTAAAAGTTGTTCATTGATACACTAATAATTTTGTGATCCCTCAACACTAATTTTACCTTTAGAAGGTATATGTTTTCCCATCTTGATCTAGAAGTCAGGTAATAACAAAAGTTAATAAGAACCTAGCTTATTATATGAGTTAGTGAGAATTGAAAGTAATAGCCACTTTTTATATATTGTTATGAAACTTTTGTAATGCTTAATTTCTTATATTCACTAAACATATGAGGTTCCACATCTAGATGATACCAATTTTAAGTTTTTGCTTCTTGGTGTTTGTCATGTTATAATGGCTATAATGAATTTTTTTAATAAACTAAAGTTTATAGAAACCATCACAAATTTCCTAACAAGAATTGTACAACCTAGTACTTTGTAGATTTTTCTCAAATTTTTTATTAAGTAAAGGAAATTCATGGCCGAAATTAATTATTTTAATTATTAAGGATAAGCCATGCCTAAACTTATGTATTGAATTCATTTTATGGATAATGTTCAAAACTAGATGAATAATTTTCCTACAATTGTGGTGTGGCCATATATAGTTAGATTAGTTTTCTGTGTGAATACTATCAAGTTATTTATCCTCTTTTAGACAATTCCCTTATGAAAAATTAATCTTGATTCATATATAATTTTGTTTTTAAGATATGGATTGAATGTGATTCAAAACTTAGTTGATTTGGGTGTTATAAGCCACCTTAAAAACATTACCTTGTAATAAACTAATCCAATTTTTTTACTCTATTAAACTGATTTTAAACATTTTTTTCCAAAATTTCTTACATATGTTATCAAATGTTTCTATAGACAATGAGAAAATGTTGGGGAAATTTACATTCCAAGCTTCACCAGTGTTCTTTATTCATGTAGGTAATATACTTTCAAATTTATTTGATTACAAAATATTTCATTCTTATTTTCATTCACTATTCATTTATATGGTATATTTTGTCTTCCCCTCTATATTAAATGCACACTTAGATGGGTGAATAGATGTTATTTCTCGCTGACATAGATTGTCAAATATTATCAAATAATTGTCAATCTGTCGAGAAAACATTTTATTACGGTCTATTAATTATATGCTTTCATAGAGCACAGGATCGTTATGCAACCAGAATATAAGTAACAACAAATAAAATAAAACAGTGAAATTTAGGCAAGTTGGACCATGTTGCCTAATGGGCTACGTGGTTGTACTTTCAAAGAGAATATATCATTAATCACTGAATTGATACGATCACAAGATTCAAATCACGATCATAAGATTCAAAAACTTATCACCGATATTAACTTGCTCATAATCGTGTTACGTTAATCAAATTATTTGCGCAACTTATACTATTTAATTACAACCTTTTATAGCACACTAATTCCCTAAGTCCTCTTTTCCCAAACTTCCTACTCACTAATAACAATTGTGCACCTTAAAAAATACAAGTTACTTGAAAAGTACAACTCAACTAATAAACCCAATTACAAATACACGTATGTGATTAATGCTAGAACATAATATGAAATCATATTCAACAAATGCATAATTGTATTTTCATAAAGCTATGATGTATACTCGAGGGTACTCCCTAAAATGAGTATATACACTAGTATATATAGAATACGTTAACTATAAAATATTAAATAACCCACAACGGTCTTCAACTGAACCAACATTTGAAAGTTTATACTTTGGTTTGTTTAATATCCGGGATAAATAGAAAGTATAGTACAATCCTAAATGATCTCCTTGAAGATAATAAATGATATTTATCTTATTGTCTTTTCATACAAAATATGTGAGCTAGTTTTCAATCATCACCAAGATGTTATGTAAAATATGAGCCTATATTATAAATGATTTAAAATTTAATTATGTTTTCTTCAGTACAAGGTTAGTATAAGACTAACCAATAAATAGGAATCATTTACATGTAAAATACCCCATTCTACAAGTATCTCTTTCTCACCCCTCTCCCTGTCTCCCCAACCAAAAAAGCAGGGACCTCTTAGTTTCTCAAATAGGATTTGAAGGATGTCAAGGCAACTGTGGATGAGAAAATGGTACAGGTAGCCCTCACAGCGATATACAAGGTGTTCCAGAGGGTAAATAATTGACCATTACTGAGAAAGAAACTTTTAAGAAAGCCTGGGATGTGATTAAAACAATGTCTATGGGAGCGGAATAAGTAAAGAATGCAAAATTTCGAACATTACGGGGAGAGATTGAATCCCTAATCATGAAGGAAATAGGTCAAGTAAATGATTTTTGTATGAAGTTGAGCGGAATAGTGATCAACATATGGGTACTTAGAGAAACAATGGAAGAATCGAGTGCAGTTAGAAAGATCTTATGAGTGGTACCTGATAAGTTTCTCTAAATAGCATAAAATGTCAAGCAATTTGGAGATATGAAAGTATTGAAAATTGAGGAAGTGGTGGGTCATTTCAAAGCCGTTCAAGAGAGGATGAATGGAAAGTCTGAGAGTGCATGCGGATAAAATGTTCTAACACAAGAAGAATTTGCAAAGAGGACAAACATTATTGGGGTGACAACATTCCAGAATCAAAAATCTAGAAGTGGTAATAGATTCCATAAGAGAGGAAGAAACAACCCTCGAAATAGCAGAGTTTGCAGATGTCGTCAATAATAATAAAGTAAGAATGAGGGAAACAACAAGAGTCTTAACAGGACTCATGACAGTAACATGATGAAGTTTTATACTTATAATATGTATGGCCACTATGCAGTAGAGCGCGGGAAAGCATGACTTCAAAATGAGAAAAGTAAGGAGCTTGAGTCCAACCTTAACCAATTCGAAGATGATGAACCCACTTCATTGTTGACTAGATGTGATCAAAACGGAGGTGATATTGTATTATTAAATAAAGGGAAGGGTGTTCAACTTTTGTCCATAAGGGAGAAATCGAGTCAGACATAAATCTGTGGAACTTCGATAGCACCTCCCGTAATCACATGATTGGGCGTCGTGAAAAAATCAGTAAATTGAATGTGACCGATATTGAAAAGGTTAATTTTGGTGATGGACCTATTGTCAATATTGAAGGAAAATGTGTAATCAGATTCAAGTAAATATGGAGATGAACACACACTTAAAGAGGTATATTTCATTCCAACGATGTGTAACAATATTATAACTTAGGGAAATTATCAGATGAAGGCAGCAAGGTGGTGCTAACCAGACAGTACTTATTGGTTTATGATAATTGTTGTAAATTTTTATCATTGGTGCATAGGTCGGTAAACATATTGTACAAAATTGTCATTAAATAGTGCAATTATCAGATCATTCACGTACATTCAGGATTTATGGTAGGAATGAAGTAAAACTGATACATGATGATCTATGTGGCCTGATATCTCCACCAATTTTCGCCAGAAATAGGTATGTATTTTTTATGGTCGATGATTACAATCGTGCAATGCGGGTTTTTATATTAAAAACTAAAGATCATGCACTAGAAGTGCGTACTTGCTGAAAAGAAAGAAAATAATATGATTAAAAGATTAACGAAGGACATATATAAGGAGTTCACATCGAAGGACATTGAAGATTTTGTGTAAGAGATGGTATAAAGAGACATTTGACTACACCCTAAACTCCACAACAAAATGGGGTCGTAGGAAGGCAAAATAGGATAGTAATCGCAATGACTAGGAGTTTTGTAAAAGAGAAAAATATATTAGCTATAATGTGGGGATAGGCTGTGAGGAATTTGGTTAATGTTTTAAACCATCTACCAACAAAGGCATTGACTGAAGAGACTTCTTATGAAGCCTGGACATGTACTAAACCTAAATTCGATCATGTACATATTTTCATATGTTTAGCACTTGTCAAGGTTTCAAATGTTTATATGGAAAAACTTGATGCCAGAAGTGTGACTATGATTTATATTAGAAAGGAACCTAGAACAAAGGCTCACGGGTTATAGAGCCCAAATATGGGAAGGCTTTTTGTCAGTTGAGATGTTATGTTCGAGGATGAAAAAGGGTGGAACTCATAGTATTCTGAGATGCTAGTTAATCGTTTCTTTGACACATTCATCATTATTGATTCAAAAAATTACACATATAAAGATAATAAGACGGAGATATTGTCACCTCATACATTGAACTCTTTGACTAATTCATTTGAAGAATAAAAATATGGGATATGACTTTAAAGTATGAAGAAACTCCAGCGAACCCAAAAATTGATGGAACCGAAGAAACCGAGATTATGATGGAACCGAAGAAATCGAGATTTAAAATGAACTACTTCTGATGGGCTTCGTATAACTAAAGAAATTCATATAAGCATAGTTTTTTGTGAATATAATGAAGCTATAAAAATTGAGACTCACGCAATCGAGAAGAACATGACATGGGTGCTAATAGAAATGCCATGTTGGATGTAAACCTATCAGTCTAAAGTTGGTGTAAAAGATCAAGAAGAATGAAAATAATGATATAGGAAAATACGAGGTTAGACTCCTGGCGAGTCGCTATGTTTAGAAGTTGGGGATTGATTACGATAAAGTATATGTGCTTGTAACTTGGTTAGAAACTATGAGATTATTTTTGGTGTTAGCAACAAAATTGGGTTGGCTTGTGCATCAATTAGATGTAACCCCATTGATCAGCTATAAAACAGGGTTGGTCGGTGCATCATTTGGTGATAGCTACAAAACAGGGTTAATTGAAGGAAGTATACGTGACTAAACCCATTGGTTTTAAAAAGAAGAATGAAGAGCATAAGATATATGGCCATTAAAAGTTATCTACTGACTTTTCCAATCACCTAGAGCATCGTATTTGCGCTCTATGTATCTATGTGAAAACCCAAATCAAATCATGGGCCCTTTTCGAAAACCGGGTCAAATCTCGATTCTGAGTCCAAAATAAGTTGAAGCCTACCTTCCCAAATGTAGCCAACTTGGGTAATGACTAGCCCATCATAGGCCCCCAAAAGATCATGATTTGTTGGTGCAAGTAGTAGTAGTTCTTTGTCTTATAAACTAAACATCAGTCCCAACTCTCCAAGGTGTGGGACTGAGGTGTTACAAACTCCTCCACTTAAACTTCTGACGTCCTCGTCAGGCCTGAACAGACAGCCCATAGGACCAAGATCGTACCTCTCTAGCCATTATGGGATAATACCGGTTGGTTTCGTGTCCCCACCTCCGGACCTCTTACCATTGTGGGATAATACCCCCAGCCTTCGTGTCCCCACCTCCGACAACTTGACGAATCAAGCTTTCGAAAGTCAGTTCTGATACCATATGTGAAAACCCGGGTAAAATCCGAAGCCCTTTTCTAAAATCAGGTCAAGCCCAATTTCGAGTCTGAAATAAGGTGAAGCCTATTGTCCCAAATGCATCCAACTTGGGTAACGACTAGCCCAACATAGGCTCACAAAAGATCATGATTTGTTGGTGCAAGTAGTAGTAGTACTTTATCTTATAAACTAAACATATGTCCGAAATCTAGTATTGAAGTAGATGGAAAGTGAGTTTGGTATGGGTGCTTAACAGAAGCGGACATACCACATTGGTTTGGAGGTAAACCGAAAAAAGGTTCACAGGTATCAGGAAAATAGCTTACGGAAAAAAGATCATGAAGAAGGCGAACATAGATATCATATAGATTCTAAAGTACATATAGAAAATGATGAAGGTGGTAAATTAGTGGATTCCACCTTGTACAAAAGTATCATTGACGAGTTAAAGTACCTTATACGTACCCTTCCATATATTTCATATTATATGGGGATTTAAAGAAGGTAAATGAATAGGCCTGGTAAGTTACATTACAACATTTTGTAGAAGATTTTATGCAACATCAAGGACACTCCTAAATATGGATGGTTTATGGGAATATGTACAAGGAGGTGGGAATTATATGGTGAGTGGCTACTCGGATAGTGATCATGCATGAAGTGTGGATGAAAAAATATTACATCCCATATGGCATTCTACTTGAATAAAAATTCATCACATGAATGTCGGGGGAATAGAGATGTGTTGCTTTGTCTTCCTGCGAGGCTGAATTTATGGCGGCAACGACAACAACACACAACATATTTGGTTGCAGAACTTGTTCAAGTAGGTGATTGATGTGTCTAAAGGCCATGTGATTATATATATGGATATATTACCGATAAAAAAATGTAAAATAATTATACATTTGCAAGGTATATGCTGTCTGCCGAAATTCCCGAAGATGACTAAGTTTAATGGGAAGGGAGATCTGGAAGACCTTATGAAAAATATTAGTTGTAGAAGACTGGAATGAGCCACAACCAGACAATGCTATGTAAGTTGTTTAATACCTATCTTAAAGGGGGCATCATTGTGGTACAAGTGACTTCTCCCATATTCGATCAATTCTACGAGTTGTTGAAGGGGAAATTTATAAGGGATTACTAACACCTATGCCGAAGGGAGAAGGACACTGAAGCCCTCATACACCGTAGGCAAAGGACGAGCAAGTCTCTAGGCGACTACCTAGACAGATTAAAGTAGGAAGTTGGTATGCTCACCAATTTAAACAAGACTAAAGCCATGGTATATCTGACCATCGGACTCGACCCGATCAAAGAAAAAAACTTGAATTATATATGTAAGGGGTGAGAACATTTGAAGGAAGATGGAGATTCGAGAGGGATAGAAGGAGCGCCAAAGAGATAACCATAAATGACATTCAAGCCGCTACGAATACTCGTGAGGGTCCAACGAAGACCGAAGGGATGATCATAGGGTTAGTGATAAGAAGTAAACATATCGATAATCAGAAAGGTGAAGAGATAAAGAATCAACTGCGTTTACACCACTTAACGCGCCGATCTTCCAAATTATCCTTAAAATCAAAGCACAACTAGGCTTCATCCGACTAAGCAAAATGAATATGGCCGACCATAAGTACTATGACTACCATTATGATAAGGGGCATAATACTGATGAATGTTTTTACCTGAAGAGCCTGGTTGAAAAAATGATCTAGGATGGAGAACTCAATGAATTTGTAAGAGACGTGAGACAAATAGAGAACCTGAAGAGAGATATCACGGAGAGGTGAAGATGATTTCGGGAGGCAGTACCTTCAGACCTGACAGTAAAATTCTAGGAAAAGGTACGTTCATCAAGGTAATAATTTATACCAGTTCATCCATGCTAGATAGAGTATGCCTCTTAACTTCATCAAAGAGGGACTACGAATATGTCATATACCCCCATGAAGATTCAATGATAATTCACTCTATCTTAGTGAAAGAAGATATGGAAAGCATTAGTAGACGGAGGATGTTCGGCCAATATCTTATTTCATCGGACGTATACCAAGATAAACCTAGCCGGAAAACAGATGGAGCCATGCCATGAGGCACCTCTTGAGGTTTTCGGAAGACATCATATACCTTGTGAAGGTATGATTACTTTACCCGTTTTTACCGGTAAAACATCCATATATTATCACAAGGCCTCTAGACACATCAATCACCTACTTGAACAAGTTCTTCAACCAAATATCTTATGTGGTTTTTATCGTTGCCGCCATGAATTTGGCCTCGCACAAAGATAAAGTAACACACATATATTTCTCAGACACTCATGTTATGAATTTTTATTCAAGTAGAATGCCATATGAGATGTACTCTTTTTTCATCCAAGCTTCTTGCATGATCATTATCCGAGTAACCACTCAACATATAATTACCAGCTCCTTGTACATGCACCCATAAACCATTCATATTTAGGAGTGTCTTTAATGTTGAATAAAATCCTCTACATAACATTCTAGTGTAATTTATGAGGCATATCCATGTACAACGGGTTTGTATAAGTTACGTTAACTTGCCAATGATACTTTTGTACAATATGGAATCCACTAATTTACCACTTTCATGGTTTTCTATCTGTACTTTGTACTCCATAAAATATCTATAGTAGTTTATAAGTTAGCATGTTCACCTTCTCCAAGATCCTTTTTCCATAAGCTAATTTCCTAATCTTTGTGAACCCTTTTTTACGGTTTACCTCCAAACCAAAGTAGTATGCCCGTTTTGCTTTAGCACTCATGTCAAACTCACTCTCCATCTCCTTCTAAAACATTAAAATATTTCCAAATCAAGATATATTGACCGTGAATACCATGCTCCAGGTGACTGGAAAAGTCCGTAGATCGTTTTAAACAACCGATATACCATATGCTCTTCATTCTTCTTTTCAAAACCAATGAGTTTAGTCACGTATACTTCTTTTCAAAAATTGACAAAATTTTACAGCTAAGGCTAAATGATGTAGCTGCCATCCATGTTTTGTAGCTAACCAATGTGGTTACATCTAAGTGATAAAGAAGCCTGACCAGTTTTGCAGCTAACACCAATAATAATCTCACAGGTTTCAACCAAGTTACAAGCGCGAATACTTCATAGTAATAAATCCCCAACTTCTGAACATAGCAACTCGCCAAACGTTTATCCTAATATTTTACTGTCACCATTTCTGTCCTTCTTGATCTTATACACCAACTTCAGAATAATAGTTTTACGTCCAAAATGGAATTTATGTTAGCACCTAGGTCATGTTCTTCTCGATTACGTGAATCTCAATTTTATAGCTTCATTCAATTCACTACTGATCTTTGCTTGTTTGAATGTCTTTGGGTACATGACACCTATCATACCCTCCAAATCAGGGGTACAAATTCAGGGCATGATTAACACTAACTACTCATTAAACCTGTGCAAGTAAGATATAAATAAAATAATTACCCCAAACTACTACTACTCAGGATCTTTTCAAGGTTAAGGATTAAAAACAAGAACGACAAACCAACTTTATAGCAATAGAAAATTTTTGGGATCGCTCAAATATCTTGATGTCTGAGATTCATATCCGATACTTTTATTCTTGAGGAACAAATTAGTCAAAGAGTTCGGTGAATGAGGTGACAACATCTCCGTCTCAGTTTCTTCCCGTGTGCTATTTTTTGAATCGACAATGACGAATGTGTCAAAGAAACGATTAACTTTCACCTCAGAACACCACGAGTTCCACCTCTTTTCTTCCACGAACACAACATCTTGACTGAGATGTAGGATTCCCATATTTGGGCTCTATAACCCATTATCCCTCATTCCAGGTTCCTTTCTTATATAAATCATAGCCACAATTCTGGCATCATGTTTTTCCATACCAACATTTGAAACCTTCATAAGTGTAAAACATCTGAAAATAAGTAGATGATCGAATTTAGGCTTAGTACATGTCCAGGCTAATAGGAAGAATCTCTAGTCAATGCCTTTATTGGTAGATGGTTTAAAACATAAACCAAATGCCTCACAGCTATCCACACACATAACTGATAGATTTTTCTCTTTTCTAAAACTCCTAGTCATTGAGATTACCATCATGTTTAGCCTTTCTATGGCCCCATTTTGTTGTGGAGTTTAGGGTGTAGTCAAATGTCCCTTTATACTAGCTTCTGTATAAAAAACTTCAATGTCCTTCGTTGTGAACTCCCCATACATGTCTGACCTTAATATTTTAATTATATCATTTTATTCTTTTTCATCAAGTGCGCACTTCTAGTGCATGATCCTGAGTTTATAATAAAAGACCCACATCGCATGATTGTAATCATCGACCATAAAAAATATATCTCTATTTCCATCCGAAGTAGGTAGAGATATAATATCACATAGATCATCATGTATCAGTTCTAGCTTCTTTTCTTCCATAAATCATGAATGTATTTGAATGATTTTTCACTTGTTTTGACAAAACTAACTACTTCAGTTCGCCTTCGGTTGGAAAAGTTTTGGTAGACCTCGTGTCATTCCCTTATTTGACATTGTGTTTAAAACTTAAAAATTCACACTACCTAATTTTGAGTGCCAAATCCAAGTTAGCTCTTCTCCTTTCGACAACAAACACATAATTGCATTTTTTAATGATAATTTTGTACAATGTATTTCCTGACCTCAACACCTATATTAATAATTTACCACAATCATCATAAACCAATAAGTAATCTCTCGTTAGCACCACCTTGCTGCCATCATTTGGTAATTTCCCTAAGTTATAATGTTGTTGCACATCATTGGACAGTAATATACTTCTCTAAGTGTGTGTTTATCTCCATTTTTACACTTGAATCTGATTGTACATTTTCCATCAATATTGACAGTAGACCCATACCAAAATGAACCTTTTCAATACTGTTCTCATTTAATTCACTGAATTTTTCATGACGCCCAATAATGTGATTGCTGGTGGTATTATCCAAATTTCACATATTTGTGTGTGACTCGATATCTCCCTTCTAGACAAAACTTGGAACCACCTTCTTTATTTAATGATATAATGTCACCTCCGTTTTGATCACATCTAGTCAACAACAAAGTGGGTTCATCATCCTCGAATTGGTTGAGGTTAGACTCAAGCTCCGTACTTTTCTCATTTTCAAGTCGTGGTTTCTCGCGCTTTGCTACATAGTAGCCATATATATTACAATTAAAAAAGTTCATCGTACTACTATCATCAGTCGTGTTGACACTCTTGTTGGTTCCCTAATCCTTATTTTGTTGTTATTGATGACCTTTATCAACTCCGTTCGAGGGTTGTTTCTTCTTCTCTCACAGAATCCATGACCACTTCTAGATCTTTGATTGTGGAATGATGTCACCTTAATTTATTTGTCCACTTTTCCAATTCTTCCTATGAGAGAAGATTTTATCCGCCTGTACTCTCAAACTTTCACTTCATCCTCTCTTCAAGAGATTTGAAATGACCCACCAATTCCTCACCAATTCCTCAATTTTCATTACATTTATATTTTCAAATTACTCGATATTTGATGCTATTTGGAAAAAACTCGTAAGATCTATCCCACTTTACTCCATTCTTCCATTATTTCCCCAAGTACCACTATGTTGATAAATATTCCCCTAACCTTCATGCAAAAATCATTTATTTACCTTGAGGGCAAGCCTTTTGCCTTGGCCCAAGGGCTTTCCTTACCTCGAGCAAGGCAAGCTTTTTTTACTTAAACTACACATACTTTGCACCTTAAAACTTAATTATTTATTTTTACCCAAATTTGAACTAAAATGACCCTCTTGAGGGGCGAAGATGCATTACAAAATTTTAACTATAACACTACATCAAATTATTGTTATAAATATATGAACAAATTTTGAACATTAAAATCTTCAATTTTTAATATCAAAGTAAATTTTTTAAATAAATAAATATTATTACGACTAGTTTTAAAATAAATATTAATATTTTTACAGATCCTTACTTACATGTAAATAAAATAAATATCTTCAATTTTTTCATGTAATTATAAAAACTTATTTTATCCATATAACTTAAGGAATATAGTTTTTTTAAACTTAAAAAATTATTTTTTGTTTAAAAAAAAGATAGAAAAAATAGTTGTCAGATTTATGGAATATTCTATCAAATTAGTTCTTACATTAAATTTAAAATTCTATTAAATGTAATCAAGTAAATAGAAATAATTAGAATTTGGAGATGAATATTATAAGGGCATGAAAATACAAAATTATAAGTAACAATTTCATTTAATACAAATTGAAAATGTTGTAGGGAACAAATTCAAAAATATATGCACAAGTACAAATAATTTTGAAAATTACAGTCTTGAATAATATTGAAATTTAATTTTAGTTACAATTACCAATGTTAACCTCACCAATTAAAATTATTTTACAGTAAATGAAAAAATACATCAATAATTTTAATATGTGAAAATATAATAATTTAATATTAAAAAAATTATACAGAAATAAAATATAGAATAGAGAGTATAAATTATAGTTTAAATAAATGATGAACAAATCTTGCTAAGGAAATAGTAAGTTTAAGAATACAAGAATTGAGTGTAGATAGAACACAAATGTTAGTAAATTTATTTCTTCTTTTTGCCTTATGGGCCAATAACATCACAAAAGAGCCCAACTTACAACACATCCTAATTCTTATTAGTATACTTTGGTAATTTTAAAATAAGCCCACTATATTTTAAATTGGATCTAACATCTAATTCCAACAAACAACTCAATACCCTTAATTTTTTCACAATATGGTTTTCTCCCCTATGTGGATCGTCATTTCAACCCAGCCGTAAAAAATCTTCATTTCAGTACACTAATCGTACCTTAAAAGGCTTGTGCAGCAGAGCTATGAGACTTTCTGGTTCATTACCCAATTTTGTGATAAATCCCAGGTTTGTTTACATCTTATATATTGATAAAAGTGTCTTATTAACAGTGAATTACAATATATTCTTGTAATCCTTTAAAAGTTGTTCATTGATGCACTAATAATTTTATGATCTCTCAACACTAATTTTACCTTTAGAAGGTATATGTTTTCCCATCTTGATCTAGAAGTCACGTAATAAGAACGCCTTAACAAGAACCTAGCTTATTATATGTGTTAGTGAGAATTGAATGTAATCACCACTTTTTATATATAGTTATGAAACTTTTGTAATGCTTAATTTCTTATATTCACTAATGAGGTTCCATGTGTAGATGATACCTATTTTAAGTTTTTGCTTCTTTGTGTTTGTCATGTTGTAATGGTTATAATGGATTTTTTTAATAAACTAAAGTTTAGAGAAACCATCACAAATTTCCTAACAAGAATTATACAACCTAGTACTTTGTAGATTTTCCTCAAAATTGTTTATTAAGTAAAGGAAATTCATGGCCGAAATTAATTACGTGAATCATTAAGGATAAGTCATGGCTAAACATATATATTGAATTCATTTAGATGGATAATATCAAAACTAGATGAATAATATATAGATAGACCTATAGTTGTGGTGTGGCCATATATAGTTAGATTAGTTTTCTGTGTGAATACTATCAAGTTATTTATCCTGTTTGAGACAATTCCGTTGTTAAAAATTAATCTAGATTTATATATAACTTTGCTTTTTTCAGATATGGATTGAATGTGATTCAAAACTTAGTTGATTGGGGTGTTATAATTGCCCTCTAATAAACTAATCCAATTTTTTTAGTCTATTAAACTGATTTTAAACATTATTTTTCAAAATTTCTTACATATGTTATAAAAATTTTCAAATTCCAAGCTTCACCAGTGTTCTCAAATTCATGCGGGTAATATACTTTCAAATTTATTTTATTGCAATATATTTTATTCTTATTTTCCTTCACTATTCATTTATATGGTATATTTTTTCTTCGCCTCTATAATAAATGCACACCTCTATATTTTGTCTTCGCCTCTATAGAAAACACATTGTACAAAATTGTCATTGAAAAGTGCAATTATGTGTCTCTTGTCAAAGAAAGAGGAGCTAACATGGGCACTCAAGATTGGGTCGTGTGAATTATCAAGGTTTACACAGAATGTCAAATAAGAGAATGGCATGAGGTCTACAAAAACTTTTTCAACCGAAGGCGAACTGCGATGGTTTTGTTGTCGAAACAAGTGAAATAATCATTCACATACATTCAGAATTTATGGCAGGAATGAAGTAGAACTGATACATGATGATCTATGTGGCCTGATATCTCCCCCAATTTTGGCCATAAATAGGTATGTATTTTTTTATGGTCGATGATTAAAATTGTGCATAAGAACGTAAACATGATAATATATAGCACTCAATATAGAAAAAATGTATATAATTCTACAGTAAGATTGTACCATATTTATTGTACCATATTTTGTTATAACTAATCTTTAAACACAATCGGTATATACCTTTGCTAGGAAAGATATCAGGTTGAGCGGAAATCCTGAGTGTCTCGTTTTGAAGTGTGCTTAATGTTTAGACCTCTCGAAGTATACTAAGTGTTTAGACCTCACTAATCAATTATGTGACGGGAAAAATAGTCCAGGAAGCTAGAAACATATATTCTTACAAATAATCATTACACAAGGGAATAAACAAAGGCTGGGTATAAATTCAAGTTGCCTCACTGCGCAAATTTGCAGGAACAGGGCAAGAAGATATGACACTAAGTAAAATGTTATACCTGACATATATTTTGTAGCTTTGACCTAAAGCTCGATGATTACGTACTTTGTCCTATAAACTAAACATAAGTCCCAAATCTCCTCGATGTGGGGTTGGAGTGTTACAATCTAGTATTGGAAACATTTTGAAGTTTAAGAAGTAGATGGATAGTGAGTTTGATATGGTGCTTAACAGAAGCGGGCATACTACCTTGGTTTGGAGGTAAACCAAAAAAGGGTTCGCAGAGATCAGGAAAATAGCTTACGGAAAAAAGACCTTGAAGAAGGCGAAAATGCTAACTTATAAACCAAATAGATATCATATAGATTCCAAAGTACATATAGAAAAAGATGAAGGTGGTAAATTAGCGGATTCCACCTTGTACAAAAGTATCATTGACGAGTTAAGGTGCCTTATACATACCTATCCATATATTTCATATTATATGGGGGTTTAAAGAAGGTATATGAATAGGTCTGCTTAGTTACACTACAATGTTATGTAGAGGATTTTACGCAATATCAAAGACACTCCTAAATATGGATGGTTTATGGGTATATGTACAAGGAGATGGGAATTATATGGTAAGTGGCTACTCAGATAGTGATCATGCATGAAGCGTGCATGAACAAAAAATTACATCTCATATGGCATTCTACTTGAATAAAAATTCATAACATGAATGTCGGAGGAATAAATATGTGTTGTTTTTTCTTCGTGCGAGGCCGAATTTATGGCGGCAACGACAATAACTACACAAGGTATTTGGTTGCAAAACTTGTTCAAGTAGGTGATCGATTTGTCTAAAGGCCTTGAGATTATATATGTGGATATTCTACCGATAAAAATGGGTAAAATAATCATACATTTGCAAGGTACATGCTGTCTGCCGACAACCTCAAGAGGTGCCTCATGGCATGGCTCCATCTTTTGTCCGGCTAGGTTCATCTTGGTATACGTTCGATAAAATAAGATATTGACCAAACTCATTCCGTCGACTAAAGCTTTCCATATCTTATTTTTCTCGATGACAGGGTGGATTACCAGCGAATATGCATGGGGGTATATGACATTCTCGTAGTTCCTCTTTGATGAAGAAAAGAGACACAGTCTGTCTAGCAGGGCTAAACTGGTATTAAATATAAACTTGATGAGCGTACCATTTCCTGGAATTTATACTTTTAAGTCCGAGGGTGCTTCCTCCCGAAATTATCTTCACCTCTCCCCGATATCTCTCTTCGGGTAATCTGTTCCTTATCTAAGAACTTTTATAAATTCATTGAGTTCTCCGGCCTTGATCATTTTTTCAATCGACTACTTCAATTAAAAACATTCATCAGTATTATGTCCCGTTATCCTGATGGTTGTCATAGTACTTATCAGTATTATGCCCCATTATCCTGATAGTTGTCATCAGTATTATGCCCCATTATCCTTGAGTTCTTCTTGTGGTCGGCCATCTTCATTTTTGCTGGTTGGATGACGCGTGATTCGCCTTCGATTTCATAGAAAATTTCGAAGATCAACGCGTTAAATGGTGTAAACAAAGTTAATTCTCTATACCTTTGGCTTTGCAAGTCTCGATATGTTTCCTTCTTATCAATAACCCTATGATCATTCCTTCAGTCTTTGTTGGATCCTCGTGAGTATTCGTAGTGACATGACTGGTAGTTGCAGTTATATCTTTGGGGCTCCTTGTATCCCTCAAAAATCTCCATCCTTATTCGAATGTTCTCACCTCTTAAATTTATATCATTCATGCACTTTGGGCATAATCATAAAGAGACGACATGAGCATTTTACCTTTGATTGGGTCCAGTCCAGTGGTTAGATATACCATGACTTTAGTCTTGTTCAAATTAGTGATCATACTAGCATCCTCCTTGAGTCTGGCTAGGTAGTCGCCTAGAGACTCGCTCTGTGTCTTTTTCCCTTCAGAATAGGTGTTAGTAATGCCTTATAAATTTCCCCTTCAACTTCTCATAGGTTTGGATCGAACGTGGGCGAAGTCACTTATACCTCAATGATGCCCCCTTTAGATAGTCTTAAATATCTTACATAGCATTGTCTAGTTATGGCTCGTACCAGTCACCTACAACTCATATTTGTCATAATGGTCTTCGAGATCTCCCCTCCCATTGAACTCAGTCATCTTCTGGAATTACTTTTCTTCACCCGGTGTAGGTCGATAAGCTTCAATCTCTTCAAGAACCACGGGTTCATGACTAATCTTTTTGTCCCCAAAAAAGGCTTTCTCCAATCTTTTCGAGAGTCGTCTTCCTCTTCATCCTTTTTGGAGTCTATAGTCAATACGGCCTTTGTCCTTCTTCTCCCAGGGTGTAAGTCAGAGTCCGCGGACTCATCTTTCTCAACCAGGCCTTATTTCCCTTTTCGAGAACTCTTGGCCTCTTCAGTTTCTTCTACTGAGGCTCATAGCACTTTTACCGCCAATTCTAGATCTTCGCTTCATAGTTTTATCGCTTTGAGTTTCAAAGCATCGGCTCCCATTTTTTGTATTTTACCTGCTCTACTTCTTCCCATTATTTCGATTTTCCCCTTTGTCTAGCAACCATCTCAGCCCTCAATTTCTTCAACTTTCCCTGTTCTTCAGGATTTGGAAAGATGTCGACTTCTTCATCAAAATTAGCTTCCAAGTTCCGAGAGGCGACCAAAGGCTGTTTTTAGCTGTTCATTTTCTAATCAAGAAACCTAGGAGGGCCTTGTTCATCATTGCTTGTTGTCATCATCTCAGATCTCAGAACTTACTCTCGTATTCCCATAAATGGCGCCAAATATTGGAACCAAGTTTCTACTCGAACGATCTTCGGTTGGACCTGCAAGGAGAAGAATGTGAGGTTTTGACTCCCCGATTCACCTTCGGTGTGCGAATCAGTAATTGATCTTTTAGGTAAGATATGAATGTATAAGTAATTGTTGAATATATAATTGTAGATATGATTATATAAGAAAATAGTAAACTTGGCCCAATATTTATACTAGGTATTGTCTACTCTTAGAGGTAAGTTGAGTGAACCCGGGAAGATTAAGGATAACAAGGCATATCCGCCCATTACCTCCCATTTGGACGTGCTGATTTTATAGCTTCTTCGGCTTCCTTCGAACTGGGATTCGAATTAAACATACTTTAGGTTAACATAGAGTAAATTGTTTATCAAAACACGCTCCAAAAATGAAAATATACCTCCACTTGAGAAAATATTTACAAACTTTCTTCTCAACCTGCTGCAAAGAAACAAGTGAAAGAAACATTATTAGTTCATCTAACTTTAATAGCTTAGCGTCTTTAACAATAAACATGTATACCATAACTTAGTGAAATATAATATTTTACAAATTAAACACCTTACCAAATATACATATTATGTAATCAAATTAAATAAAATACTATCATTGTAAAATACATCTTACTGTGAAATTAATAAATGCACTAACCATATAATTTGGATATTTTTTAAATTTACAACCCGTCAGGGTAAACAAGTACTAGTTTTAAATATTTTTTTAAAATATTTTTTTGAATTAAAGTTAATATTTATACTTTTATTCAAAAAAAGAAATTCGAAAAATAATTTGTGAACATGTCATTTTTATTCATTTTACAATAATAATGAATTTGTATTTTGGTAACTATTTGACAAAACAGTGTCTTTATGTGTACTTTTCAACCTTTTTGTGCTTGTCACAAAATTTGTTAGAAAATGTGTCTATTAGAATTTTTTTTGTTAAAAAGCAAGTTTATAAACATAAGCATGGTTTTCAATAATAAATTTACATTAGAATTGAAAATCTTAAAAATATTCATTATAACATTGTTAAAGTACATATGGTCTGATGGATATATGGTATATATAGTGTTATTTTTTCGTTTCAAATATAATAGACTAAGAATTAAATAAAAATCAACGATTATTTTATCCTTTATTTTAATTCATATATTTAAATAAACAAAGTGAAATTAGTAAATATTTTTACAAACTCCATCATTTTTTTATATGTAAAACTTGTTTGTCAAAAACTTTGTATCCTATCCCTATGAAATTGAATTTGATTAAATGTTGTTATGTAAATATTAATTTATAAATGAAAATTAATTTGTGCATTATAGTGAAAAACTTTTTAGACTTGAATCTACTCTAGTTGTACTTATACTATTATTAGTTGAGGTTAGTAGGTAATTTATATATAATCTCAATAAAAAAAATTAAATATTTTTGGGAAAATGTAATTTTCAAGTTAAATTTTTTTATACAATGCTTACCACGTGATTTTTAGAAATTCATTTTATTTACAATACAAAATAAATTAGAGTAATATGTTTTTACCTGTATGCTTGTACATCATCATCCAATTAATTTATATAATACATGGAGCAGACTTTGTTAAATCAGATTTGTGTAAACTAGGAAAAAAATTGAAATTTCTAATATGAAATTGATACTAAAATTAGAAAAATAATTTAAACTATATTTGGCCTATTTTTTAATGTATATATGGGAAGCTACTCTAAGTATTATGTGTTAACCTAATAACACACTAAGTTAACTTATATTGGGAGCTTTCAATGTCACGAAGCTCCCTAACAACTATTGAACTTCATTTCACCAAACACAAGGTTAAAAATGAGTTTTTTTACTTCAAGAAGATGTAGGCTTGTTTGGGGAAAATTTTAGGATTGTAAGAACTTATAGTTTTAATACATGAACACGTTGCCTCACAATTTTCAACCATAACTATTGGGAAGGGAGTTGTTATTTTTCTTGAATCTAGTAGTAATATTGTTCGTTGTGGAATTGGTGCTCGTAATTAACTCGTCCAATTGGTGGCACTAGTAGTAATCTTAAAACTTGAATTGGTGGTGTCATTGTTGGTGGTCAAGTTGTGTTAACTTAAGTAGTGTCATTCGTGGCAACTTTAATAATGGCATCAGTGGTGGTAGGATTAGTGGTATATTGGGTAGTCCTAGTAGTGACATTGGTGATAACATGTCTAGCATCTTTAGTAGTTACATTAGTGGCACTAGAAGTGGTAATAATTGAAGTAGATTTACTAGTATTGATTGTGGCATTGGTCGTGGTGCTCTAATTAGTGCAATTGGTGGCATTGGAAGTACCAATCTTAGTACGCAAATTGCTGATTGTATTGTTGGTGTTAGTGTTGAAGTTCATAGTGACTTAAGCAGTTCCATTGATGGCCACTTTAACTATGGCATTAGAGGTGGTAGCATTGATGGTATATTTGTTAGTCTTAGTTGTGGCATTGGTGGTAGCATTGCTATTAGCTTTAGTGGTGGCATTGGTGGTGGCATAGGTGATTGCTTTATTGGTAATATTGGTGATATATTGGTTACTCTTAGTAATGGCATTGGTGGTAGCGTTTCTTGTAGCTTTAGAAGTGCTATTGGTGACGTATGGCTGGTTGCTTTAGTGGTAGCATTGGTATTATATTGTTTAGTCTTATTAGTGGCATTGGTAGTAGCATTGATAGTAGCTTAACTTGTGATTGGTGGTGGAATGGGTGGTAGCATTATTGGTACCATAGGTTATATACGGGGTAATATTAGTAGTGGAAATGGTAGTGGCATGGCTCATAGATTTAGTTGTGGCACTGGCGGTGCAAGTGGTAGCATTGATACTGGTTGATTTAGTATTGGTGGTAGTTTTAGTTATGGCCTTGGTGGAAGTAGCTTACTTAGTAGCATTCGGGGTGCTGGTGGTGATATTGGCATTAACTTTAGTAGTAGTAAAATTGGTTGTGACGGCGGTAACTTTGGTAGTGATTTTAAATAGTATTATTACAGACGAAATTAATGGTACTCGAATGATCACGGATAATGCATATAATTATACTAGTATCATTGGATGTATTAGCATCGGTACTGGTGAAAACCTTGATCGGTGTGTCATCGGTGGTAGTGTTATTAAAAATAAATGGGGTTGCTGGTGACATTAATCGGCCTTACAGTGTTGACCAACTACCTTCACATCGGCATAAACATCAGCATTATTTTTAATTTTGTTACTGGTCCCACTTTTACATATCAATGGATGAACCCATGTTCAGAAAGAGATTTCTTACTTGCATGAGATGCACTTCCTAAAAGTGGCTCATGATCTCACAGAAGTTCAGAAGATTTAGAATCTTTACTCATCCTAAAGATGTCTCAGCTCATACATAATTGTAAAACAAAATCCATTTTTTGATTACTAATTAGAAGAATCTAATTACTAATACAATGGAGGTACCATTAGAAAAATGGATTTTGTTGTATAATTATGTAGGAGCCGAAATATTTTTAGAGTGAGAAAAGAGACTAAGTATTGTGAACTTCTTTGAGATCCTAAGCCGCTTTTGGGAAGTACATCTCAGGCAAGTCAAAAATCCAAATCATAATACGAGTTCATCCATTGATCTGTAAAAGTGGGACAAACAACAAAATTAAAAATAATATTGATGTTTATACCGATGTGTAGGTAGTTAATCAATACTATAAGGCAGATTAATGTCACCGCATTAATATCACCAACGCCCCAACTGATATTGATAGCACTACCACCATTTCCAGAGTTATCAAGGTTTTCACCACTACCGATGTTAATACAACCAATGGCACTAGTATAATTATATGCATTATCCCTGATCACTCGAGTACCATTAATTTCATTAACATCATTACTATTTGAAATAACTACAAAAATAAAAATCAAAGTTACCTCCGCCACAACCAATGTTACTATCACTAAAGTTAGTGCCAATATCACAACTAGCACCCCGAATTCTACTAAGTAAGTTGCTTCCACCAAAGCCATAACTAAACTACCACCACCAATACAAAATCCACCAATATCGAGGCTACCACTAGCACCGCCAGTGCCACAACTAAAGCAACGAGCCATGCCAGCACCATTGTCACTATTAATATTATCCAATATATAATCAATGCTACCAATAAAGCTACCAGTCATGCCACCAGTTAAGCTACCAACAATGCCACTACCAATGCCACTACAAAGACTAACCAATATACCACCAATGCTACCACTAAAGCAACCATCCATGCCACCACCAATTCCACCAACAAAGCTACAAGTAACACTACCCCCAATGCCACTACTGAGACTAACCATTATATCATCAATGTTACCACTAAAGTAACCACCCATGCCACCACCAATGCCACCAATAAAGCTACCACCAATGCTACCACATATGCCACTACTAAGACTAACCAATTACCACCATTTTTATAACCTCTAATGCCATAATTAATGTGACTATCAATGGAACTGCTTATGTTAGCATGAATTTTAACACTAACACCGACAATACCACCTCCAATTCTCCTACTAAGATTACTGCTTCCAATGCCACCAATTACACTAATAAGAGCACCATAACAAATGGAAACATCAATATCACTAAATTAACTACAATTATTACCACTTGTAGTGCCACCAATGTAATCACTAAAGATGTTAGACATGCTACCACCAATGCCACTACTAAGACTACCCAATATACCACTAATGCTACCAGAACTGCTGTCATTATTAAAGTTGCCACCAATGACACTACTTAAGTGAGCACGAACTTCACTATCAATAATGCCACCTCTAATTCAACTTTTATGATTAGGGCCACTAGTGCCACCAATTGGAGGAGTAAATTACCACCACTAGTGCCACACCTAAATATATTACTATTGGACTCAATAAAAATAACAACTTTTTTCCAATAGTAATGGATCTATAGCCATTTACTATTGGGCTCAATAAAAATAACAACTTTTTTCCAATAGTTATCCATCTATAGCCATTACATCAACAGCTGATTTAGTGTGGATGAAAATGGCCAGGCAACCTATTCTTGTATTGAAAATATAAGTTCTTACAACCGTACAATTTTTCCCAAACAAGCCTACATATCCATGAAGTAAGAAATTGCATTTTCAACATTGTGTTTGGTGAAATGAATTTTAATAGTTGTTGGGGGAGCTTTGTGAGACGGGAAACACCCAACACCCAATATAAGTAAATTTAGTGTGTTATTAGGTTAACACATAATACTTTAAAGTAGCTTGTCATATATATATATATATTAAAAAATAATCCCAATATAGTTTAAATTATTTTTTTAATTTTTGTATGAATTTCATATGATAAATTTTGATTTTTTTTCTATATTTTAAAAATCTGATTTAACAAGCATATATTTAAATAAATATTACTCTAGTTTATTTTTTATAGTAAATGAAATTAGATTTTTAAAATTAGGTGGTAAGTATTCTATAAAAACGTTTAATTAAAAATTACATTTTCTCAAAAAATTAAATTTTATTTAATAAAATGATATACAAATTTCCTGCTAAACTCAAATAACAATAATATAAGTACCAAATAACTAAAAATAATAAAATACTACTACAAAAGATTCAAATATAAAAACCTTTCAGTATCATGCACAAATTAATTGTCATAAACAAATTAATATTTACATAACAAAAATTAATCAAATTCAATTTCTAAAGGTATAAGGTACAAAAATTTTGACAAACAAATTATACATATTAGGAAACTGATGCAGTTTTTAAAAATATTTACTAATTGCACTTCGTTTATTTAAACATAAGAATTTAAATAAATTATAAAATATTGTTGATTTTTATTTAGTTCTTAGTGTATATGATTTGAAATTATAAAAATGACCTAAAATTGTGGGTAACACTACATATACCATGTATTATGAGTATATAAGTTGTTTGGCTTAGCCATATGTACTTTGACATAGTTATAATGAATATTTTTTATGATTTTCAATTGTCATGTAAATTTATTATTGAAAATTATCCTTATATTTATAAACTTGCTTTTTTACTAACAAATTTTCACTAGACACTTTTTCTAAATAAAATTGTGACAAGCACAAAAAGGCTGAGAACTACATAAAGACACTATTTTGTCAAATACTTTCCAAACTTCAAGTCCATTATTATTGCAAAATGAATAAAGTTGATAGTTCATAAATTATTTTACGAGTTTTCTTTTTTTGAATAAAAGTATAAACTAGTACTTGTTTGTCCCACTGATTTGTAAATTTAAAAAATATCCATATTATATGATTAATAGAGTCATTAATTTCATGGTAAGATGTATTTTACAATGTTTTTATTTTATTTTATTTGATTATACAATATATATATTTTGTTAGGTGTTTAATTTATAAAACATTAAATTTTACTTAGTTATGGTATAAGTGTTTATTTTTTAAGATGCCAGGCTATTAAAGTCAGATGCACTAGTAATGTTTCTTGCACTTGTTTCTTTGCACCAGGTTGAGAAGAAAGTGTGTGAATATTTTCTCAAATGGAGGTACTTTTCCATTGTTGGAGGTTCCTATAGATAAACATAGTGCCAAGAAATCCCCAAAAACTATAGAATAAGGACGGCAGTACAAATCAGAAGTAAGTGACACATATGCCACATTCTACTTAATCTTCCTCCGTTAAGTCAACTGACGACTAAGAGTGGCAATACCTATTATAAAGATTGGTTCAAGTTTGCTATTTTGATATACAATCATATATACAATTACTAAGTTCTTCAACTCTTACAATTTCCCTTAATTTTTGTTTTTTCTAGAATAGGTTTTTAGTATAATTTTAGTTTTCATTTTTGTTATGTAGCGGGCGCTCCAAAATGCTAGATATGTTTGATTTATTTCAAAGTGGTGGTGAATAAGGTGTTTTACAAAATGATTTGTGGTATATATCATTTGCTCCTCTGCTCTTCTGCTCCATTTATATATGTTGAAATCTCTATATATATGTGTGCATATATTTATTATTTTTAAATTTTTATTTCAGTAATATTTTCTCAATTTTGTATGTCAGTACACTTAATTTGTAAATTGAAATTTTTATAATCTTGTGTAAATTGAATTTTGGTGGTGCTTTTGTTTCTATATGGATTAAATCATCATACATATTGAACTGAATAATCAATAAATATAGAGTATTTATTTAGTTTGTACTTTAGGTAGATTTTACTTAAAGTTAGCTTTTAAAAATGAGACTTTGGATTATTTAAATTTTATTTTGGTTTATATTTGAATGTTATTTTTGTTTATGTGTGTAGTCAATGAAAGCTAAGTAGATTTTTTTATTTATGTTAGTGTTTAATTTTTAACACACACTACACATTTTAAATGAAGGTTAATTCTTTTATCTTTGTTTATGTTAAAGGATTGTGGTATATTAAGATATGATAAATAATAGGTGTTAAATATAAAACTCTGTACTAGTAATATGGTATTGTGCTCCAAGTCGATGTTTTTAGGTGAATGGCACGTTCAGATACAACATGAGCAACAACAAAATATGGGATTTCAGGGTCTCAATCCACATGTTGCTGCTGACCCAGTTTGCTGGAATACGTGGGTGATGTGAACAGGACATTGGAGGAGCTGCAGGGGCTTATTGCTGCTGGTGGCCTTGAGCTTTAATGGGTGGTGCTGGTGGAGGCCTATTTATCTGTCAACGGTCTATGCATTATGCTCTGGTAGGTTTATTTAGGTAATTTTATTTGTCATTGTTTTCTATAGTTATATTAGGTTTTTTGGGTATGTCAACCGTTATAGTTCATTTAGTTTATTTTATTGTATTGTTATGATCATATGTTTAGTGTTGTATACAGTGTTTTTAAAAGTTTTAACACTGCTGTGTGATACTAAAGAAATATTTTTAACTTATATCTTTAACTATACAATTGTAATGTCTAGTTTATTGTTGGGTGATCAAACATTATTTACATGATATCAAGTCAACAAGTCTGCTCTTCCACTAGTTAATTTGATGATTTTTTTGTAAAAAGTTTGCGAAACTGCATAAAAATAACATAAATTCCGACAAATTTCCCGAAATAGATTAAATGGCGCGAATTAGAACATTAAAAAATATTCTATCTTTGTTTATGTTAAAGGATTGTGGTATATTAAAATTTGATAAAGAATAAGTGTTAATTATAAAACTGAAGACCCAACTACTCTCTACTAGTAATATGGTATTGTGAGTTTGTTATGTAGTCCATGATCATGTATTTCTCAACAGTTCTTGGTTCCTAAAGCTAATTGGATTTTTGGGCTCATAGGGGATTACTCTTATTACATTATTTTCCTATATCAATGGAGGCATCAGCTGCACCTGTTATTATTTTTATCATAATCTTTTCCATCTTTGGCATTGCATAAGGCATTAGTGTAATTGATGCCTTTGTTATGCTAGATTTAAAAATGTTAAATTTTTGTGGACATCTTGTTCTTGATAGAGTATATATTTATGTATATTTTAAAGGATTTTATTCTCATATTTATAATAATATATCATTAATTGTATATTATTAATTAGAGTTTAATGTTTTATGACAGAAAATAAAGAATTCCCGACTTTAGATGGAATTGGGCTTATTTGGACTTATTGGGATTCATTGGGCTGCACGCGCATATATCACTGTTTGGGCCTTAACTTGAGTTCTAGACATCAGAATTGGGAGATCTTACCGCCCATGCGAATCTAATAGAATTATCTACGGTTTAGAAGTGGTCCAACATAAAGAATCCAACTCGAGCATCCCAGAATCAAGCCTAAAAGATACAAATTTTACATCAAAGTCCAATTTATTTTGGGAAAAGCATTGAAACTCTTTATTATATATTAGGTTTTATATATTGTATACAAAAAACCATAACATAACATAGTATAGAATAAAGTTAATCGTATTCTTGAGAGAAGGGATACAAGCATCTTGATAGGGAGATTGGAAGAAGAAGTGAATGGATTCACGTAGATTCCAAAGAAACTTTAAAGTTATATTCTTCGTGCATCAATTCTTAAATTTATGGTTTGCGTTCCTAATATACATTTTGTTTATCATACCATGAGTAGCTAATTCATTAATCCAAGAGTTGTGCTAACTTAAGTAGTGTCATTCGTCGCCAACTTTAATAATGGCATCAGTGGTGATAGGATTAGTGGTATATTGGGTAGTCCTAGTAGTGACATTGGTGATAGCATGTCTAGGATCTTTAGTGGTTACATTAGTGGCACTAGAAGTGGTAATAATTGAAGTGGATTTAGTGGTATTGATGGTGGCATTGGTCGTGGTGCTCTAATTAGTGGAATTGGTGGCATTGGAAGTAGCAATCTTAGTAAGGAAATTGGTGATTGTATTGTTGGTGTTAGTGTTGAAGTTCATACTAACTTAAGCAGTTCCATTGATGGCCACTTTAACTATGGCATTATAGGTGGTATCATTGATGATATATTTGTTAGTCTTAGTAATGGCATTGGTGGTAGCATTGCTATTAGCTTTAGTGGTGGCATTGGTGGTGGCATAGATGATTGCTTTATTGGTAATATTGGTGATATATTGGTTACTCTTAGTAATGGCATTGGTGGTAGCGTTTCTTGTAGCTTTAGAAGTGCTATTGGTGATGTATGGTTGGTTGCTTTAGTGGTAGCATCGGTAGTATATTGTTTAGTCTTATTAGTGGCATTGGTAGTAGCATTTATAGTAGCTTAACTTGTGATTGGTGGTGGAATGGGTGGTAGCATTATTGGTACCATAGGTTATATACCGGGTAATATTAGTAGTGGAAATGGTAGTGGCATGGCTCATAGCTTTAGTTGTGGCACTGGCGGTGTAAGTGGTAGCATTGATACTGGTGGATTTAGTATTGGTGGTAGTTTTAGTTATGGCCTTGGTGGAAGTAGCTTACTTAGTAGCATTCGGGGTGCTGGTGGTGATATTGGCACTAACTTTAGTAGTAGTAAAATTGGTTGTGGTGGCGGTAACTTTGGTAGTGATTTTAAATAGTATTGTTATAGACGAAATTAATGGTACTCGAATGATCACGGATAATGCATATAATTATACTAGTGGCATTGGATGTATTAGCATCGATACTGGTGAAAACCTTGATCGGTGTGTCATCGGTGGTAGTGCTATCAATATCAATGGGGTTGCTGGTGACATTAATCGGCCTTACAGTGTTGACCGACTACCTTCACATCGGCATAAACATCAGCATTATTTTTAATTTTGTTACTGCTCCCACTTTTACATATCAATGGATGAACCCATGTTCGGAATGAGATTTCTTACTTGCATGAGATGTACTTCCTAAAAGTGGCTCATGATCTCACCGAAGTTCAGAAGACTTAGAATCTTTACTCATCCTAAAGATGTCTCAGCTCATACATAATTGTAAAATAAAATCCATTTTTGGATTAGTAATTAGAAGAATCTAATTACTAATCCAATGGAGGTACCATTAGAAAAATTGATTTTGTTGTATAATTATGTAGGAGCCGAAATATTTTTAGAGTGAGAAAAGAGTCTAAGTATTGTGAACTTCTTTGAAATACTAAGCCGCTTTTGGGAAGTACATCTCAGGCAAGTCAGAAATCCCAATCATAATACAAGTTCATCCATTGATCTGTAAAAGTGGGAAAAAACAATAAAATTAAAAATAATGTTGATGTTTATGCCGATGTGCAGGTAGTTAATCAATACTATAAGGCAGATTAATATCACCGCATTAATATCACTAACGCCCCAACTGATAATGATAGCACTACTACCATTTCCAGAGCTATCAAGGTTTTCACCACTACCAATGTTAATACAACCAATGGCACTAGTATAATTATAAGCATTATCCCTGATCACTCGAGTACCATTAATTTCATTAACATAATTACTATTTGAAACAACTACAAAAATAAAAACCAAAGTTACCTCCGCCAGAACCAATGTTACTATCACTAAAGTTAGTGCCAATATCACCACTAGCACCCCGAATTCTACTAAGTAAGTTGCTTCCACCAAAGCCATAACTAAACTACCACCACCAATACTAAATTCACCAATATCGAGGCTACCACTAGCACCGCCAGTGCCACAACTAAGCAACGAGCCATGCCACCACCATTGTCACTATTAATATTATCCAATATATAACCAAGGCTACCAATAAAGCTACCAACCATGCCACCAGTTAAGCTACCAACAATGCCACTACCAATGCCACTACTAAGACTAACCAATATACCACCAATGCTACCACTAAAGCAACTAGCCATGCCACCACCAATTCCACCAACAAAGCTACAAGCAACACTACCCCCAATGCCACTACTAAGACTAACCATTATATCATCAATGTTACCAGTAAAGTAACCACCCATGCCACCACCGATGCGACCAATAAAGCTACCACCAATGCTACCACCTATGCCACTACTATGACTAACCAATTACCACCATTTCTACAACCTCTAATGCCATAATTAAAGTGACTATCAATGGAACTGCTTATGTTAGCATGAATTTTACCACTAACACCAACAATACCACCACCAATTCTCCTACTAAGATTACTGCTTCCAATGCCACCAATTACACTAATAAGAGCATTACAACAAATGGAACCATCAATATCACTAAATTCACTACAATTATTACCACTTGTAGTGCCACCAATATAATCAGTAAAGATGTTAGACATGCTACCACCAATGCCACTACTAAGACTACCCAATATACCATTAATGCTACCACAACTGCTGTCATTATTAAATTTGCCACCAATGACACTACTTAAGTTAGCAGGAACTTCACTATCAATAATGCCACCTCTAATTCAACTTTTAAGATTAGGGGGACTAGTGCCACCAATTGGAGGAGTAAATTACCACCACTAGTGCCACACCTAAAATATTACTATTAGACTCAATAAAAATAACAACTTTTTTCCAATAGTAATCGATCTATAGCCATTTACTAATGGACTCAATAAAAATAACAACTTTTTTCCAATAGTTATCCATCTATAGTCATTACATCAGCAGCTGATTTAGTGTGGATGAAAATGGCCAGGCAACCTATTCTTGTATTCAAAATATAAGTTCTTACAAGGATATAATTTTTCCCAAACAAGCCTACATATTCATGAAGTAAGAAATTGCATTTTCAACTTTGTGTTTGGTGAAATGAATTTTAATAGTTGTTGGGGGAGCTTCCTGAGAGGCGAAACACCCAACACCCAATATAAGTAAATTTAGTGTGTTATTAGGTTAACACATAATAGTTTAGAGTAGCTTGTCATATATATATATATATATATATATAAATAATCACAATATAGTTTAAATTATTTTTTTAATTTTAATATGAATTTCATATGATAAATTTTGATTTTTTTTCTATATTTTAAAAATCTGATTTAACAAGCATATATGTAAATAAATATTACTCTAATTTATTTTGTATACTAAATGAAATTAGATTTTTAAAATTAGGTGGTAAGTATTCTATAAAATGTTTAATTAAAAATTACCTTTTCTCAAAAAAATTAAATTTTATTTAATAAAATGATATACAAATTTCCTACTAACCTCAAATAACAATAATATAAGTACCAAATAACTAAAAATAATAAAATACTACTACAAAAGATTCAAATATAAAACCTTTTAGTATCATGCACAAATTAATTGTCATAAACAAATTAATATTTACATAACAACAATTAATCAAGTTCAATTTCTAAAGGTATAAGGTACAAAATTTTTGAGAAACAATTATACATATTAGGAAACTGATGCAGTTTTTAAAATATTTACTAATTACACTTTGTTTATTTAAACATAAGAATTAAAATTAGTTATAAAATTATTGTTGATTTTTATTTAGTTCTTAGTGTATATGATTTGAAATTATAAAAATGACCTAAATTGTGGTTAACACTACATATACCATGTCTATCAGTATATAAGTTGTTTTGCTTAGCCATATGTACTTTGACATAGTATAATGAATATTTTTATGATTTTATATTGTAATGTAAATTTATTATTGAAAATTATCCTTATATTTATAAACTGCTTGTTTACTAACAAATTTTCACTAGACACTTTTTCTAAATAAAATTGTGACAAGCACAAAAGGCTGAGAACTACATAAAGACACTATTTTGTCAAATACTTTCCAAAATTCAAGTCCATTATTATTGTAAAATGAATAAAGATGTAGTTCATAAATTATTTTACGAGTGTTCTTTTTTTGAATAAAGTATAAACTAGTACTTGTTTGTCCCAGTGATTTGTAAATTTAAAAAATATCCATATTATATGATTAATAGAGTCATTAATTTCATGGTAAGATGTATTTTACAATGTTTGTATTTTATTTTATTTGATTATATAATATGTATATTTTGTTAGGTGTTAATGTATAAAACATTAAATTTTACTTAGTTATGGTATAAGTGTTTATTTTTTAAGAAGCCAGGCTATTAAAGTTAGATGCACTAATAATGTTTCTTGCACTTGTTTCTTTGCACCACGTTGAGAAGAAAGTGTGTGAATATTTTCTCAAATGGAGGTACTTTTCCATTGTTGGAGGTTCCTATAGATAAACAGTTATGGGCCGATGACTCAAAAGCCCATAGATGTTAATGCCTAGTATGTTTAATTGGAAGTCCAGTGCCAACAATCCCCAAAAGTTATAGAATAAGGACAAGGCACGTACACATCTGAAGTAACTGACAGATATGCCACGTTCTACTTAATCTTCCTCGGTTCAAGTCAACTGACGACTAAGAGTGGCAATACCTAGTATAAGATTGGTTCAAGTTTGCTATGTTTCATACACAATCTATATACAATTACTAAGTTCATTCAACTTTACAATTTTCCCTTAATGTTTGTGTTGAAATCTCTTATCTACTTTGTGTGCACATATTTATTATTTTTAAATTTTATTGAGTTCATTAATATTTTTCTCAATTTTGTATGTTCAGTCCACTTAATTTTTGTAAATTGAATTTTTGATAACGCTTGTGTAAATTGAATTTTTTGTGGTGCTTTTGTTTCTATATGGATTAAATCATCATACATATTGAATTGAATAATCAATAAATATAGAGTATTTATTTAGTTTGTACTTTAGGTAGATTTTACTTAAAGTTAGCTTTTAAAAATGAGACTTTGGATTATTTAAATTTTATTTTGGTTTATATTTGAATGTTATTTTTGTTTATGTGTGTAGTCAATGAAAGCTAAGTAGATTTTTTTATTTATGTAGTGTTTAATTTTTAATACACACTACACATTTTAAATGAAGGTTAATTTTTATCTTTGTTTATGTTAAACAATTGTGGTATATTAAGATATGATAAATAAATGGTGTTAAATATAAAACTCTGTACTAGTAATATGGTATTGTTCTCCAAGTCGATGTTTGAGGTGAAGGGCAGGTTCAGATACAACATGAGCAACAACAAAATATGGGATTTCACGGTCTCAATCCACATGTTGCCGCTGACCCAGTTTGCCGGAATACGTGGGTGATGTGAAGAGGACATTGGTGGAGCTGCAGGGGCTTATTGGTGCTGGTGGCCTTCGAGCTTTAATGGGTGGTGCTGGTCGAGGCCTTTTTATTGGTCAACGGTCTATGCATTATGCTCTGGTAGGTTTGTTTCCGTAATTTGATTGTCATTGTTTTCTATAGTTATATTAGGTTTTTTGGGTATGTCAACATTTATAGTTCATTTAGTTTATTTATTGTTTGTTATGATCATATGTTTAATGTTGTATACATGGTTTTTAAAAGTTTTAACTGCTGTGTGATACTAAAGAAATAT